>NC_069502.1:1025296268-1025596268 GCF_027579735.1 Bombina bombina
TTAGTACTGTTTAAGCTTCAAGAGAGTTTGCTAAATTATGTTTCTGTACATGTTCAGATTGCGATTGCAAGGTGGACAACCGTTGGTTATTTTGCTGATCATTAAAATGTTTGTGTTTCTATCAGTGGTGGCTGGTCCATTGGGGCAGTGAGGGCATGGCCTCTCCAAATGCTCACAAATGACCTATTATTATTATGAATTTCTTAATTTTATTTTTCAGTCTTTTATTTATTCTGAGATTTTCTATTTTTTTTATTAGGTTGTACAATTTTATTGTAATGCTTGTGCTTTTCTAAATGGAATAATAATCATGGAAATACCACCTTAAAGACACCTATTTATTTCTCTTTTTTTTCTTCCTTCCACTTTTATGGGCAATTGTTAAACTGCCCCATGCATCAAGCACTACTGAAGTTTGAAGCACTATACAAATAAATAATAATAATAATAATAATGCTATTTGTAGACCATCCTCTTCATGTTCTTTTAATGTAAACGTCACCCAAAAAAATTCTCCCATTTAAATTGTTCCCAATGATCCATTTTACCTCCTGGAGTGTAGTCAATTGTTTTCAAGTAGCTCCTTTACCCCTATTTGGCCTTTGAAATAGCTGATTTAACTTGTGGTTTCCCAACCTATACTGAATTTTTTGATACTGGAGTCTCAGCTATTGAATAGCCTAAGCAAACACAGCCAGCAGAAGAAATAAACTCACACTGGGGTGCAGGATAGTTAAGTAATACAATTATAATTTTCCATTGTTCTCTCTATGTATTGAGCTTTAGTTTTCCAGGCAAATATAAGATAAGGAAGCAAGTGTGTGTACACAAAGTGATAACATAATGAGATCTGATATTACCTGAAGCTCAACCCATTGTAATAGGCTGAGGTTTAAAAGCACAAAACCAGCTACTTTATATACACAAATAAACCTGAAAACACAATTTCTCATATATTTTATACTCTGCAGCTGGTTTAACAAGTCATTGAAAATAGCCAGTCTCCACAGCGCATGGGTCTATCTGACTTCGCAACATATGCCCATTCAGTCCAAAATAATCTGCGCATGCGCAAATCGGCCATGCACATTCAACCAGAAAGTAAACATAGTAGATGTAACGCATGCGCAGATCCAACAATAGGGCAATGATGTTGTTTCACGGCCGCCTAACAGACAGAATTTCAATTGGGCAACACAAAAATGTGATCAGTAAGTAAGAAGCAGAGCCAAAAACGGGTTGTTTTTATCGACCGCAATATTATTAGTTTATATCAGGTAAAACTTGCTTTGCACACAAGTAAAAAAAAATAATGAATGAAAGTCCCATTGATTTACAATCTAAAATGTAATTATGGTTAGCAACCTTGGAAACTTTACTTTCACTTTAAGACCCAAATACACAGGTTAGTCAAGTGTTATGTTCTGCCTCTATTTATCTCCCTCTACTCTTCTAATGATTGATTCAAGTTGCACAAGATTCAAAGTTTAATAAAGTTTGTCAATGTCAGTCATTGCCAATATTTAAAAATAATATATATTTCTTAGCAAGTAAATAGGTTTAAAATGTGACCAAATCTAGTAAACATGCTCTGAAATGCTCTGAATGGTTTTCAGATTATTACTGCAAGTCAAATATAACTCTTAAAATATTTGCACGTTTTTGCTAATACATCATAACCCTTTAGAAATCCGAGAGGACTGTAATGCATTACTATGCAATGTGTTGCAGCATTCAATGGCAGTCAAGAAGTTAAAGGGACATGAAACGCAAAAATTCATTTCATGATTTAGATAGAGCATACAATTTTAAACAACTTTCCATTTTACTTCTATTATCTAATTTGCTTCCTTCTCTCTGTATCCTTTGTTGAAAATCATAGCTAGGTAGTCTCAGGAGCAGCAATGGACTGCTGGGAGCTAGCTGCTGATTCGTGGTTGCAATGTATATGACTGTTGTCATTGGCTCACCTGATGTGTTCAGCTAGCTCCCACTAGTGCATTGCTGCTGCTTCATACAAGGATACCAAGAGAATGAAACAAATTTTATAATAGATGTAAAATGGAAACTTGTTTAAAAATCTATCTGAATCGTAAAAGAAAAAATGTGGGTTTTTATGTCCCTTTAAGGCAACATGTAAGTTGCTAAACATTTTTCTGTAAATGTACTCATTTTATTCAAATAGTTTTGATGTTAACAGATGCATCTGTGGGGTTGAAAAAAGTAATTGTAACATATAAATGAGAGCAGTGCTAGTCGCAGCCTACTCTAAATAAGTTGCACATGGTGAAAATATATGTTGTCTTATAAATCTATAAAACTTGCTGCATGTTTCTGTATATTTTAAACTTACAATGCTTTTTAATGCAGGGAACAGACAAATAGTCATTTTAAACTATTCTCTATAAACATAAGCAAATGTTTATTATTATTATTGTGCAGATAGTTTGCTCAAAATGGAGCCATCTTAGTAAATAGTTACAATCGAAAAAAAAAGTGTCAGTGTGTGTCCTTAGTTAATTTATTATTATTATTTGTATCACTTAATTGTAGAGCACCAACAGATTCTGCAGCACTATAAACATAGATCTAATATGCAAGGTAGCATTTATGGTAGACAAATCTTTGCCAAGAGTTGCACAATAGTAAATAAGTTCTCATGAAGGTGATCTACAGCTGGTCTCATAGGTTTACATGCTAAGGGGGTTCAGGGATAAAAAAAGGAGGAGAGGAACATGTTAGTAGAGTCTTCAAGGAGTGCTTGAAACTTTGAAAACTAGGGGAGAGTCTTGTGGGGCAAGGCAGAGAGTTCCACAAAATAGTGTCAACTCTGGAGAAGTCCTGTAGCTGGGAATGTGAAAAGTTAACAAGAGAGGAGGATAGAAAGAGGTCATAAGCAGAGCAAAGTGGATGGTAAGGAAAGTATCTGGAGACAAGGTCTGAGCTATAGTGGAGAGAAGTGTTATCAAGGGCCGTGAAAATCAGAGTCAGAATTTTGTGTTTTATTCTGGAGATTAGACAAAGCTCGTCAAGGGATTGGCATAGAGGTGCAGCAGATTAGGAGTGACGTGTAAGTAAGATCAGCCTGGCAGAGGCATTCATTATGGATTGTAAAGGAGATGGATGGCATCTAGGAAGACCTGAAAGGATAAAATTGTAATAGTCAAAACAGGAGATGATGAGAGAGTGGAGTAAAATCTTAGTTGTGTCTTGTGTGAGGAAGTGGCACATTTTGGAGATGTTTTTAAGGTGGAAACGGCAGGAATTGGCCAAAGATTGGATGTGGGGAGTGAAAGAAAGTGACTCCAAGACATCAAGGATGTGGCGTTAAAGTAATGAAGTTATTATCAACAGTTATAGAAAGCTGGGGGATAGTGATTTTGGAAGAAGGAGGGGGTAATAAGGCACTCTGTTTTGTAGAGATTTAGCTTAAGGTAGTGAGAGCACATCAATGATGAAATATAAGTTAGTAAGGAAAGCGATAGGTCTTGTGCAGAGTGGTAGATCTGGGAATTGTCAACATACAAATGATATTGAAACCAATGGGACTTTATTAAAGAACCTGAGGATGATGTATAGATTGACAAGAGCAGGGAACCAAGCACAGTCTTGTGGTATCCCAACTCAATGTGGTAAAGGGGCAGAGGATGTGCAAGAGAAAGCTACACTAAAGGTATGGTTAGACAGGTATGAGGAGAAACATGAGAGGGTCGTGTCGCAGATGCAGAAGGATTGGAGGTTTTAGAGCAAGAAAAGTTGATCAACAAGCAGATCAAGAATGATTAACAGAGAGAAGTGGCATTTCTATTTTGCTGTAATTAGGTAATTAGTAACCTTAATGATTGCTGTCTCTGTGGAGTATTGGGAATGAAATTCAGATTGCAATGGATCAAGAAGGGAGTTTAATGTGAGGAAATGTGATAAATGTATATATACAAGCCTTTCCAGAAGTTTTGAGACAAGGGCTGTAGTTGGGTGGGAATGCTGAATCGAGATAAGTTTTTTGATGATAGGTGTGACTAGTGCATGTTTAAGGGCTGAGAGAAATATACCAGTGCTGAGGGAGAGAATGGTAATATGTGTAAGTAAGAGTAGGAGAGACAGCGTGCAGTAATTATGAGGGGATGGGATCGAGGGGGCAAGTAGTGAGGTGAGAGGAAGATATGAGGGAAGAAACTTCTTCCTCAGTAACAGGGGCAAAAAAGCTGAATTTGTGGGTTTTGGATGTTTGTAAACGATTAAGCGGGTTGTTAAGGGATGATGTAGTTGCTGATTAAATTGATTTTGTTGTTGAAGTGGCTAGCAAAATCTTCCACTGACAGAGATGTAGTAGTAAGAGGTGTGGTGGGTGGAGAAGGGTACTAAAAGTAGAAGACAAACATTTTGTATTTGAAATAAAGAGTAGACATAGGAGTAGAGAAGTAATAATGCTTAGAATGGTTAAGAGCAGAATAATAGGAGTTTACAAAGAAATTGTAGTAAAAAAAAGTCAGCTGAACATCAATATTTTCTCAAATGTCGCTCAGCAGTGCAGGAACATCTGTGTAGGTAGGGTGTCAGAAGATTATGCCAGAACTGAGGATGAGTGCGTGATTTTTTGAGCTATGGTAGGAGGTACCAAGTTGTCGAGGACCAAAGTAGGAGTGGAGTTGTAGTAACAGATAGATTGGTCAGTGCAGGAAAAGGAGGAGATAGAAGAGAGCAGATTTTTTAAATAGTTTGAAAGATGTTGCTGATCTAGTGACTTAAAGTGATGGTAAAGTTAAGCACTTTTACTTACACTTTCTATCAAGCCTATATGCAGGGCCGCCACTAGAAATTTTGGGGCCCCTGACTCAACCATTGATCAGGCCCCCCCCCCTCCTTTGACATGTGCAATTTTTGACCAAGTGACTAAAATGTATATGCACTTTATTCTTAATTGTCTATTTAAACTTGGAAATGTTGTAAAGGTAGTAACATACACACACAGACACACTCATACACTGAAACACACAAACACACTCACACATAAGGATTCACATATAGACACTCTAGCAGACATGCAAAGAAACACACTCAGACACAGAAACCCAAACAGACACTTAGCACTTGTTTACATTGACCTGACAAGTAATGAGGTATACTACAGTTTTGTAAAAAAAGGAGATTTAGAAAACAAAATATGGAGTTCTGATTATCTTTTTGTAAGGGAAGATGACAACTAAATTATGACAAAAGCATGCAGTGGCTGAAAGGAAGGGCCCTGAACTGCCTAAACAATAATTTAAAGGTTAAATGGTGGATTGGTTACTTCCGGAAAGGTCTCAAAGTCTGTAGAAAGATGCAAATAATTAGTAGTAAGGTCAAAATGTCCTAAAAAGGAACAGACAATGGACACACACACACAAACTCAAACTTGCACAGACACCCAAGGAAACACCGACAGAGACAGCCTCAGAAAACACACAAAGACATACACACACACACAGAGACAACCACATGAAAAACACAGAAAGACATACATACACACACCCTCACTGAGACATCCACAGAAAACACACAAAGACATACACACACCCTCACAGAGATACCCCCAGAAAAAGCTCAAAGACATATGCACACACCCTCACAGAGAGACCCACAGATAAAAAATACATACACATAGAGACACAAACCAAAGCACAAAGACATAAACACATACACCCACAGAAACACTCACAGGAGGAAACATTTATGCACCTTGTATCCCCTAAATCAACAGTGTGTGATATGCATGATAAAAAAAATTGCAGAAATTAAGAGATAACTTTTTAAAGAATCATATTTGTAAATGTGCAAACAAAAATAATTCTGTGAATTCAAAATTGTACATTAATGAGCTGGGTAGATGGCTAGATGAAGAAAAGTACCTTTAAAAGGTTGACATATGTTTGTTTGTTTTTTTCCCCATTTTCCCCAACCAAGAGCACCACTTCAAATATAGTGTACAAATTTTCCCATCTGTCAGCTGTACTTATGGATTTTGAAAATGCTGTACTCTTTATGGTCTTGGTGGGACCATAAGCTGTGGTACTCATACCATTAGATCTGGTTAAATGCAGGATTTAGGCTTGTTGGTATGTATTTCAAAACTAAGTCAGCTGTAGTGTAAACTGAACAGTTTTAAGTTAACCTGTCTCATTTCAAACACTGAGCAATCTTAGTCTGAGAGTATAAAATTTTATGCAGATGTAAAAATCTTAGATAAAATGCCTCCTTGCATCTGGAAAGTCCTTGCATAAAGGGGCAGTAAACTGTTATGTTATATATATATATATATATATATATATATATATATATATATATATATAAAATGCATATCTGCCAAAAGGGCATCTACCATTTGTGTATTGAGGAGGAAACATTTCTGCATGGTTTTAAATATAGAATTTCTACAGCATTGTCAAACAATCATAAATACACTGCTGCTAAAAAAAAATTGTTTTTATGGACCCCTAGCCCCACCATACAACTACTACCACACTGAAGTTACAATCCAAAATTGCACAAATAAATAAAAAACATTTGCTAAGTAAGTCCTACCTCCTCTTCAAATGAAAGTGATTTGCCGTCTGACTCAGGCACACACTGTACAAAGTGAACATTAAGAAATCCTCTCAAATGCTAATAATTAACTCCTTGTAATAACATTTCCCATGCTCAATTAGCACTCTGCTGTAGTACCCACTGGTGGCTGCCAAAATTAAAAAAAAAAAAATTTTTTTTTTTTTTTAGTTCTTGCCTCATGGGGCCCCCCTGGCTCATTGGGCCCCTGACAGGAGTCACCCCTGTCACCCCCTGATGGCGGCCCTGCCTATATGTATTACAGCTTAGTCGCTGAGTTTTTACATCCTCAATATTATTATCAGTAAAAGATTGCAATGTTTTTAAAAAAGTCTCTTACCGTTCCTCGCTTCTCCCATCTGCCACTTCCTGGTCCGATATAGCCTTAGACTAGAGAGCGGTCCCACCCGCTCCCTACATCACAACTCTAGGCTCACATAGTGTTCGAGGAGATTAAAAAGAAAGTTGCGCTATTGACTCAATGGGCAGATGACATAGAGTCACGGTTGCCTAACGGCCTAATTTTCAACTGGCCAAAAAAAAAAAAAAAAACGTGACCGGAGTGTAAAAAAATAAATAAATAAACGGGTTGAATAAATGATGAAAAAAAAAGAGACTTTTTAAAGCTTATAACTTTGTTTACACAATGAGGTTTAAAAAAACATCAATTAAACTTATATTTATTTTAATAGATGAATATAATATGTGATCGATAATAACTTTACCATCACTTTAATGCTTCTTTGGAGCTTGGTGTGAGGGTTGGAAGGAGGGAAAGAAGTAGGAAGTGTTGTAATATTGCAAGTGAGGAGATAATTGTAAGAAAGATAAGAAGGGGAATTTGTGAAGTTTGAAAGAGTGCATAGATAGCTGAAAATTAGATCATGGGAGTGTCCATCTTTGTGAGTGGGAGAGTCAGTCCATTGTGATAGACCATAAGGGGAAATTTTGTGGCTCCAGGGGCAGTGGGATTGTCATAAGGGAGGATGAAGTCCCCAAGAATGAGGACAGAGATGTCTGTGGAGAGGAAATAAGGTAGCCAGCCTGCAATATGATCAAGAAACTGAGTTAAGAAGCCAGGGGGGTAATATATAACCATATCATGTAGAGAGAGGAGAGAAAATAAGCTAATTTGAAGGAAGAAAATAAGATGGTAGAGATTGTTGTATTTGTTGAAAGGTGCAATGAGAGGAATATAAAATACCTATACCACCTTCTTGTCTGTTTCCAGATCTAGGGGTGTGGAAGGAGTGGAGACCCTCATGTGACAATCCAGCAGGGGAAGTTGTGTTTGAAGGAGAGAGTCAGGTTTCTGTGGGAGCCAGAAGGTTGAGAGAATGGGTGATGAAGAGGTCGTGGATAGAAGTGAGCTTGTTGCAAACAGAGTGAGAGTCCAGAGTGCACAAGCAAAGGGAGTGTTGACTTTAGATACAAAAGGAACTTGAATAAGGTTTCTAGGTCTATGGAAAGGCATACATGGGTGAGCAAGATTAGGAAGATGTGGGGACTAAGATTGGGAGAGATGAGCAACAGGGAGAGTGGCATAAGATGAGGTACAGATTTGCAGTATTGATAGTGTCTGTGGGATGTAAGTTTTAGTTAATTCAGTGCAGTGATTTATAAATAAATAAAGTAACGATCGTTAAGGGGATTTTTAATATGATGTTGACTAAATGTTAGCTAATTCTAAAACAAATTGCTGAATAAATGTCTGGTTCCTGTATTAAACCAATTTAAATCAACAACTATGAAAATGGCAGAATATTCTGCCCCACCAACTTAAAATTTCACCTGTTGCCATTGGTTTCTATAATGTATTATTTATACAATTTATTAAATAGCTTGCTGTAGATTCTAAAACAATAACTTTGAAGGTGGTCATGGGCAGAGTGAAGGGGATGGGTGGGAGAGTATCTGGGGAAGAGGGCAGGGATATAAGAGGGATCAGTGATATTGAGGGCCTTGAATGTTAGGGTCAGGATTTACTTTAAAGGCTAGAGGAAGCCATTAAAGAGACTGGCAGAGAGGTTCAACTGCTAAGGAGCGGCATGTAAAGCAGATCAGCCCGGCAAAGGCATTCATTTTGGATTGTAAAGGGGAAAGATGGAAGCTAGGGAGACCAGCAAGGATAGAGTTGCAATAGTTAAAGTGGGAAATAATGATAGAGTGGATTCAAATCTTAGTTGTGTCTTATGTGAGGATGTGGCAAATTTTGGAGATGTTTTTAAAGGACGATGAAATACAGTAGAATTGCATTATTAACAAGTGCATTATAATAAGACAATGTAATAACATTTAAAAACGAGGTAGATTCTGAAAAATGTATTTTTCCACATTTGTCTGCCCACCTGTAATATGTGACAGCCATCAGCCAATCATAGACTAGTATACATATGTACTGAACTTGTGGACCTACTTAATAGGAGCTGGTTATTATTATTATTGGTTATTTGTAGAGCACCAACAGATTCCACAGCGCTAATAGGAGCTGGTGCCTCAGAATGTGTTGATATAAAATGACTGTGCCAAATTGTATCATGGAAGTAAATTGGAAGGTTTCTTAAAACTGCACGGTCTTTCTGAATCATGAAATTTTAATTTTTAATTTAATTTTCATTTTTAAATTTCACTTTAGTGCCCCTTTAAGGTGGCAACAACAAGAATTTGTCAAGGACTAAAGGAGTGAATGAAAAATCTAAATCAAGTGTGATGACAATGCATTGGACATAAGGGGTAGGAGAAATTATGTTATTATTAGCAATTACAGGGAGCTGGGTATTAGGGGTCTTGGAAGAAGGGGGGAAAATTAACAGATGTTTAAAGAAAGGGTAGACATAATAATAGAAAAGTAATCCTGCTTAGAGGGTAGAGAAGTAAGAGTGCAAGATAAACTTGTAGTGAAGAAAGTCAAATGAACAGCAAGACTTTCTCCAGTATCCATCAGCAGTGTGAGAACATTTATGCAGTTAGTTCATAAGAGGAATATGTAAGGGCTGAGGATGAGCACACGATTGGCAAGCTATAGTAAGAGCGCCAAAATTGTCAAGGACCAATGTGAGAATGGAGTTGAAGTGACTGATTTGTCAGGGCAGGAACAGAAGAAGATGGAGTGTTGTGATGCTGCAAGTGAGGAGATGATGGTCAGGATGAGAAAACGTGGCATTTATTAGGTGTGAGGAGTGCATCGATAGCTGAAGATCAGATCAAAGAAGTGTCCATCTTTGTAAGTGGGAGAATTGATTTATTGTGAAAGACCGTAAGAGGATATGAGCTGGAGATGTTTTGCTGCTCCAAGAGAAGTGCCATTGTCAATAGGGATGTTGAAGGGGTGTCCGGTAGCAAAGTGATCAAGAAATTAAATTAAGGACAAGGGGTTGATATATAACTGCAACACAGGGAGGGAAGAGAATAAGCAAATCATCAGGGTTTTTAAAGAAGAAAATGTGGGTGTTGTTGAGAGGAAAGTAAAATACCTGCACAAACGTCTTGTCTTTTTATAGGCCTAGGAGTGTGGCTCAAGTGGCCCCATTTGAAAGAGCCGCAGGGGAAGCTGAGTCTGAGGGAAAAAGCTAAGAGGTTGAGGGAGTGGGTGATAAAAAAAACATTGATACAAGTGAGCTTGTTACAGACAGTGGTAGAGTTCCAGTGTACACAAGTGAATGGGGTGTTAACTTTAGATACACAAGGAATTTGAGTTAGGTTTTTAGAGTACTAGTTTCTTGGAGTTTGATAGAACATAGACAGGCAGATGAGATTAGGAATTTGTAGGGGGCCAGGATTGAGGGAGATATCATCAGCAGCTAGCAAAAGCAAGAGAAAGAGAGAGAGTGACAGAAGAAGAGATACAGTATTGAGGGTGTCTTTGGGATGTGATGCAGGGAGGAGGGGAGAGGAAGATTAAGAATGTGTGGAGTTCAGGAAAACAGAAGTGAGGTGAGAGTAGGAGAGATGAGTCAATGGGGTTGACAAGCTTTCGGAAGTGTTCCTTCCATTATCAAAGGAAGGAACACTTCCAAAAGCTTGTCAACTTATAAATGTATAGTTACTTAGTCCAATAAAAAAGTATCATTGCTCAATGCAATACTCTTGTTATTTTGCTATTTTTAGCACTGGACTAACACGGCTACTCCAATCAACGTGATTGGTTAGCGAGGGTCATTTTGTTCTGGGGGACAAGGAAATACACAAAACGTTATACTTATTTGAAAAATTAAAGCTGCATTATAGGTTCAAAGTAGATATTATATTGTCAAGATATCCATTTGTGTAAAACAAAGCTTCCATGACTGTTTTATTATTTAGTGTCTTTGCTTCAAATATTCAGTGCAAATGTTATCAGTGCAAACAAAGGCCTAGATTTAGAGTTCGGCGGTAAAAGGGCTGTTAACGCTCCGCGGGTTTTTTTCTGGCCGCACCATAAATTTAACTCTGGTATCGAGAGTTCAAACAAATGCTGCGTTAGGCTCCAAAAAAGGAGCGTAGAGCATTTTTACCGCAAATGCAACTCTCGATACCAGAGTTGCTTACGGACGCGGCCGGCATCAAAAACGTGCTCGTGCACGATTCTCCCATAGGAAACAATGGGGCTGTTTGAGCTGAAAAAAAACCTAACACCTGCAAAAAAGCAGCGTTCAGCTCCTAACGCAGCCCCATTGTTTCCTATGGGGAAACACCTCCTAAGTCTGCACCTAACACCCTAACATGTACCCCGAGTCTAAACACCCCTAACCTTACACTTATTAACTCCTAATCTGCCGCCCCCGCTATCGCTGACCCCTGCATTACACTTTTAACCCCTAATCTGCCGCTCCGTAAACCGCCGCCACCTACGTTATCCCTATGTACCCCTAATCTGCTGCCCTAACATCGCCGACCCCTATGTTATATTTATTAACCCCTAATCTGCCCCCCACAACGTCGCCGACACCTGCCTACACTTATTAACCCCTAATCTGCCGAGCGGACCTGAGCGCTACTATAATAAAGTTATTAACCCCTAATCCGCCTCACTAACCCTATCATAAATAGTATTAACCCCTAATCTGCCCTCCCTAACATCGCCGACACCTACCTTCAATTATTAACCCCTAATCTGCCGACCGGAGCTCACCGCTATTCTAATAAATGTATTAACCCCTAAAGCTAAGTCTAACCCTAACACTAACACCCCCCTAAGTTAAATATAATTTTTATCTAACGAAATAAATTAACTCTTATTAAATAAATGATTCCTATTTAAAGCTAAATACTTACCTGTAAAATAAATCCTAATATAGCTACAATATAAATTATAATTATATTATAGCTATTTTAGGATTAATATTTATTTTACAGGCAACTTTGTAATTATTTTAACCAGGTACAATAGCTATTAAATAGTTAAGAACTATTTAATAGTTACCTAGTTAAAATAATAACAAATTTACCTGTAAAATAAATCCTAACCTAAGATATAATTAAACCTAACACTACCCTATCAATAAAATAATTAAATAAACTACCTACAATTACCTACAATTAACCTAACACTACACTATCAATAAATTAATTAAACACAATTGCTACAAATAAATAAAATTAAATAAACTATCTAAAGTACAAAAAATAAAAAAGAACTAAGTTACAGAAAATAATAAAATATTTACAAACATAAGAAAAATATTACAACAATTTTAAACTAATTACACCTACTCTAAGCCCCCTAATAAAATAACAAAGCCCCCCAAAATAAAAAAATTCCCTACCCTATTCTAAAATACAAATATTACAAGCTCTTTTACCTTACCAGCCCTGAACAGGGCCCTTTGCGGGGCATGCCCCAAGAATTTCAGCTCTTTTGCCTGTAAAAAAAAACATACAATACCCCCCCCCCAACATTACAACCCACCACCCACATACCCCTAATCTAACCCAAACCCCCCTTAAATAAACCTAACACTACCCCCCTGATGATCTTCCTACCTTGTCTTCACCATGCCAGGTTCACCGATCCGTCCTGGCTCCAAGATCTTCATCCAACCCAAGCGGGGGCTAGACATCCACTGAAGAAGTCCAGAAGAGGGTCCAAAGTCTTCCTCCTATCCGGCAAGAAGAGGACATCCGGACCGGCAAACATCTTCTCCAAGCGGCATCTTCTATCTTCTTCCATCCGATGACGACCGGCTCCATCTTGAAGACCTCCAGCGCGGATCCATCCTCTTCTTCCGACGACTAGACGACGAATGACGGTTCCTTTAAGGGACGTCATCCAAGATGGCGTCCCTCGAATTCCGATTGGCTGATAGGATTCTATCAGCCAATCGGAATTAAGGTAGGAATTTTCTGATTGGCTGATGGAATCAGCCAATCAGAATATAGTTCAATCCGATTGGCTGATCCAATCAGCCAATCAGATTGAGCTCGCATTCTATTGGCTGATCGGAACAGCCAATAGAATGCGAGCTCAATCTGATTGGCTGATTGGATCAGCCAATCGGATTGAACTATATTCTGATTGGCTGATTCCATCAGCCAATCAGAAAATTCCTACCTTAATTCCGATTGGCTGATAGAATCCTATCAGCCAATCGGAATTCGAGGGACGCCATCTTGGATGACGTCCCTTAAAGGAACCGTCATTCGTCGTCTAGTCGTCGGAAGAAGAGGATGGATCCGCGCTGGAGGTCTTCAAGATGGAGCCGGTCGTCATCGGATGGAAGAAGATAGAAGATGCCGCTTGGAGAAGATGTTTGCCGGTCCGGATGTCCTCTTCTTGCCGGATAGGAGGAAGACTTTGGACCCTCTTCTGGACTTCTTCAGTGGATGTCTAGCCCCCGCTTGGGTTGGATGAAGATCTTGGAGCCAGGACGGATCGGTGAACCTGGCATGGTGAAGACAAGGTAGGAAGATCATCAGGGGGGTAGTGTTAGGTTTATTTAAGGGGGGTTTGGGTTAGATTAGGGGTATGTGGGTGGTGGGTTGTAATGTTGGGGGGGGGGTATTGTATGTTTTTTTTTACAGGCAAAAGAGCTGAACTTCTTGGGGCATGCCCCGCACAGGGCCCTGTTCAGGGCTGGTAAGGTAAAAGAGCTTGTAATATTTGTATTTTAGAATAGGGTAGGGAATTTTTTATTTTGGGGGGCTTTGTTATTTTATTAGGGGGCTTAGAGTAGGTGTAATTAGTTTAAAATTGTTGTAATATTTTTCTTATGTTTGTAAATATTTTATTATTTTCTGTAACTTAGTTCTTTTTTATTTTTTGTACTTTAGATAGTTTATTTAATTTTATTTATTTGTAGCAATTGTGTTTAATTAATTTATTGATAGTGTAGTGTTAGGTTAATTGTAGGTAATTGTAGGTAGTTTATTTAATTATTTTATTGATAGGGTAGTGTTAGGTTTAATTATATCTTAGGTTAGGATTTATTTTACAGGTAAATTTGTAATTATTTTAACTAGGTAACTATTAAATAGTTCTTAACTATTTAATAGCTATTGTACCTGGTTAAAATAATTACAAAGTTGCCTGTAAAATAAATATTAATCCTAAAATAGCTATAATATAATTATAATTTATATTGTAGCTATATTAGGATGTATTTTACAGGTAAGTATTTAGCTTTAAATAGGAATTATTTATTTAATAAGAGTTAATTTATTTCGTTAGATAAAAATTATATTTAACTTAGGGGGGTGTTAGTGTTAGGGTTAGACTTAGCTTTAGGGGTTAATACATTTATTAGAATAGCGGTGAGCTCCGGTCGGCAGATTAGGGGTTAATAATTGAAGGTAGGTGTCGGCGATGTTAGGGAGGGCAGATTAGGGGTTAATACTATTTATGATAGGGTTAGTGAGGCGGATTAGGGGTTAATAACTTTATTATAGTAGCGCTCAGGTCCGCTCGGCAGATTAGGGGTTAATAAGTGTAGGTAGGTGTCGGCGACGTTGTGGGGGGCAGATTAGGGGTTAATAAATATAACATAGGGGTCGGCGATGTTAGGGGTAGCAGATTAGGGGTACATAGGGATAACGTAGGTGGCGGCGATTTGCGGTCGGAAGATTAGGGGTTAATTATTTTATGTAGCTTGCGGCGACGTTGTGGGGGGCAAGTTAGGGGTTAATAGATATAATACAGGGGTCGGCGGTGTTAGGGGCAGCAGATTAGGGGTACATAAGTATAACGTAGGTGGCGGTCGGCAGATTAGGGGTTAAAAATTTTAATCGAGTGGCGGCGATGTGGGGGGACCTCGGTTTAGGGGTACATAGGTAGTTTATGGGTGTTAGTGTACTTTAGGGTACAGTAGTTAAGAGCTTTATAAACCGGCGTTAGCCAGAAAGCTCTTAACTCCTGCTATTTTCAGGCGGCTGGAATCTTGTCGTTAGAGCTCTAACGCTCACTGCAGAAACGACTCTAAATACCGGCGTTAGGAAGATCCCATTGAAAAGATAGGCTACGCAAATGGCGTAGGGGGATCTGCGGTATGGAAAAGTCGCGGCTGTAAAGTGAGCGTTAGACCCTTTAATCACTGACTCCAAATACCAGCGGGCGCCCAAAACCAGCGTTAGGAGCCTCTAACGCTGGTTTTGACGGCTACCGCCGAACTCTAAATCTAGGCCAAAGGAAATAATAAAACATAACATGATAACTACCCAGAACTTACTACATTCACATTGTGAACTGAAGATCTCAGGCAATAGGCTGTGCTTGCAGACTTCCTGAATACGCAATAATGCAGTCATTTTTGTACAAAAATACTTTAGTAATGCCTAAAACATGTTCTTTTGAATTTATAATAGAACAGTTTGGATATTTATATGTTAATTTAATTTTTTCCAGATGTAAGTGGCTTTCTTTTGAAATTCTATCTATATGTTACTGCCACCAAAAAATGCTGTTGCTTTTGTGTGTGTGTGTCTAGGGCATATACTTATTTATTATATGTTTAATGATCATTATAAAGTGATTGTTTTGAATGTATACGTTACAATTAAATCAGACCATTTTTAAAAACAATTTAAATGGACAGTAAAGTATTTTTATTTGATTAACATACTGTAAATACAATTTTAAACAACTTTCCAATTTACATTTATAATTTGCCTCGTTCTTTTGGTATCCTTTGTTGAAAAGCCTAATTAGACAGCTGGTGCTGATTGGTTGCTGCACATGTACAGTATGCCTCATATCATTGGCTTACCCGGTGTATTCAGCTAGCTCGCAGTAGTGCATTACTGTTCCTTCAACAAATTATTCCACAAGAATGAAGCAAATGAAATAACAAAAATAAATTGGAAAGTTGTTCAAAAGTGTATGGACTGTCTGAATCATTAAAGAACATTTTTGGGCTTCATGTCCCTTTAAGGTTTCCCTAGTTTACATGAATGATGATGTATCACAAGTAATGGGCACTGTATGCATAGGATTTGACACATATTGCCAAGCTATCAGAACAGGAATCCATGGTAAGTGAATAACCAAAAAAATATTCTATTCAAACGCCAAATCTGTTAATAAATGTATTTTAGAAATATCCAGCATTTTGTTCAGGTGACATCCTATTGAAGCCCTGCAACCTTGTAATAAACTAACAGTATGAAAATGTTTGGGAAGCTTCATAAATTTGTTTGCTGCAATTGGTTTCAATAGCCAAACTCAACCTATCACTTGCCTTATTTGGAACAGTCAATCTCTATTGGAGAAGACAATGCTAGCCCTAGTCATTATGTTAACACACTCTTTATTGTTTTGTAGTTCTTATCTCTGCTAAAGCAGAAAAAGGACAGATATGTGTGAAGCCTGCCCTGTGCTTTTATAAAGTTATCAGAACAAAAAAAAAACTATACATTTTCACATTAAAAGGGAGCAAAATAAAGTATGAAAGTGGATTGCAAATGTTTCTTGTTTTTTTTTTACTACACATCATGAAACATTTAATATTACAATGTTAAAGTGTTTAGCGCCCCTTTAATTCCTGCCTTACTGTATGGACAGAGTATTAATTTAGAATATTCAATTAGCTACCTATTTAGAGTTAGTGGAACAATTTCATTTTTTATATATATGTATAGTGTATAATTATGCACAGCATTGAAACTGATTAAAGGCATTATAACTGTCTCTTTGTTAGCAAAATCTGTATTTTCCAATTAGGGAAAGATATAAATAAGTTCATACATCGATCAAGCAATCGCTGTACAATGTGTTGTAAGGTCAGGTTTCTGGTACCTGCAGGGCACATTCCAGTCTCTTTGAGGTAATGAAAAACAATTACAAGAAAAGTGAACAAAGTAACTAATGAAAGTACATTAATTTTTTTTTTTTTTTAAGAACAAACATAGTTAAAGGAATTTAAGGAACGAAGGTCAGATAACAGACAGCAATATGGAATGTGCAGGATTGCCCAAACATAGTGACTGAAGGCTTCTGTTAGGTTCCTGGTTAGCTGATAAGGAAACCATTGTGCCCAGAGTGTTTGGTGTATGTGTTGTATTGCTTGTTCTGCGGGGCATTTTACATAGAGAATAACTCGCTAAAACATGTAAATGGTTAATTAATAAAACTGCAAGAATGTTTAAAAGAACACAAAAATATGCAAAATAACCACATACAAAATAGATAAATGCAAAGTCAAAAAATTATTTTGGATAAATAGTTCACCATCAGGGCCACCCTTAGCCGTTGTGCAGCTATAGGCAAGACACATTTTTGGGGCCGCCCAGTCCCCTTATTCCCCTCCCCCCTGTATGCCGCACCTCTGCCCAACAATCAGTATGTTTTATATAAAGAATAACACTATTGGCTCAATTTATCAATCCATGGTGGAAAGGGGCATACATATTTGCCCCTGTCCGCCCAAGTTCACCTCATTGCACAGCCAATGACGCATGGGCAGGAGCTGTCAATCTCCCTAGTACTACCCTATCAATAATCACTTAATCAACCCCCATAAAGGAATGGGGGGTGGTTAGGAGATTAAGGCCTACTAAATACTATCAATAATCACCTAATTAACCCCCATACATGTATGTGGAGGGGTTAGGAGATTAAAGCCTACTAAATACTATCAATAATCACCTAATCAACCCCCATACATATATGTGGAGGGGTTAGGAGATTAAGGCCTACTTAATACTATCAATAATCACCTAATCAACCCCTATACAGTTATGGGGGGTAGTTAGGAGATTAAGGCCTACTAAATATTAACTATCAATGATCACCTAATCACCCCCATACAGGTATAGGGCTGGTTAGGAGATTAAAGCCTAAACGACCACTTCCTAACGCAAACTAGAACTACACTAACACCTAACTCCGTCTACCACCCCCTCCCCTCTAAACTTACCTCCCTAAACTAAACCCCCTCCCCAAAGTGACCCGAAGAAAAGAAGATGTGGAGAAGAGGCAGCAGAAGAGGCTGTGAAGTCCGCCTCTGCCACCATGAAGATAGGCACCAGGATCCGTGACAAAGGGGGCCCTGACGTGGAAGAAGAGAGCGGAGGCGGTGGAAAAGGCAGCCGAAGTCCGCCTTTGCCACTGCCAAGATTGGCCCCCAGCGCCAGGTGCTGGGAAGAAGAGGGCTCAACGTTGGATCAAGAGGAGTCGGATTTCCCAATGGTGAGTACAACTTTTGGGGTTAGTTAGGTTTTTATTGGGTGGGTTTTTATTTTTAAGAATAGGCTTTTTTATTTGTATTTTTCATTTCTAGGATAGGATAGTATTAGGTATAATGGTGGGTTTTTATTCTGGATACTGTAGTTTATTATTTTATATAACTTTTTAAACTTGAATTTTTTTTATTGTAACGTATAGGGTTTAGTTTGGAGGGGGGTTAATTTAGAGGGATGTTAGGTTAGTTTGTGTTTGGGGTATGTGATTAGTACTTGTGGTTGGTATGTGGCGGTATAGGGGTTAATCGTTTAGTACTTGCATTGGATATGTGGCGTTATAAGGGTTAATAGGATAAATACTTGTGGTAGGTATGTGGTGGTTTAGTGGTTAATAGGATAGATACTTGTGGTGGGTATGTGGCTTAGATTTTTATTAGTGTAGTGTTAGTTTGCAATTGTGGGGTACTTTGGTTTAGGGGTATTAGGATTAGTGGTTAGGCATGGCAGTTCTATTCCAGGGATCCAAGAAGGTCTTCAAGAGCTTTTAAATTAGCATATGAGCCTACCTAGGTTTAGCTTTCAACAAAGAATACCAAGAGAACAAAGCAAATTTGATGATAAAAGTAAATTGGAAAGTTTTTTAAATTTGCATGCCCTATCTGAATCATGAAAGTTCATTTTGACTAGACTGTCTCTTTAAATACTGTTATTATTTGCTTTGTTGTCTTGGTACCTTAATTGAAGAGTCAGCTCAGGAGTAGCAATGTACTACTGGGAGCTAGCTGGACACATTTTGTGAACCGCAGCCACCAATTTAGTTCTCAGTGGTGCATTGCTGTTCCTTAACCTACCTAGGTAAACTTTCAACACAGAATACAAATACAGGTATACCCCGCTCATACAGCGGGTTAGGGACCGGAGCCCCGCTGTAAAGTGAAAACCGCCTTAAAGTGAAACAAGGCAGTTTTAGCTTTCTTTTCACTGGCCAGTGTGTTTAAAAACTTGAAAACATGTTTGAACTAACATATATTAGGGGTGCAATAGTGCTACGTTTAGTTTAACACTAGCACAGTATTCAATTAGTATTCAATAAATACTGTACCTGTGGCAATTACTGTAGTAAAATTTGTCAGACTATAGCACTGATACACAGATTGCACTGTAATGCTGTAAACAGAGTGAACTGTGCATAACAAAATGGTGCCAGTCACTTTTCTCACAATCTGACGATGATTGCAGAACTATTTCTAAATCCTTGGAGGTTGAACTTCAGCTCCACAAAGCGCTGTATTAGCGAAGCGCTGTAAAGTGAAGCGCTGTAAAGTGAAGTGCTGTAAAGTGAGGTATACCTGTAGAACAATTTTATAATAGAAGTAAATTGGAAAGCTGTTTAAGATGACTCTATCTGAATCATGGAAGTTTAATTTTGACTTCACTGAACTTTTTATTGTATATCTCCAGAAGGACTGAGACACTTAATATAAAGTAAAATACATTTACAATAACTATTTGGCTTAGCTGTGTATTTTCTTCATAATAAACTATGTGAATATCATTAGTGCAATAATACTGTACTATTTTTTTTAAATATTACCAATTTGCACTTTGGGTGTGCTTGTTATCTAGTTATGCAATTTTACTTCATTAACATTAAAATGCATATAATACACAGATAATATTTAATATAATTCAAATAACGATTCATGCTTAAATTACAACTTTTAATTTAGATCATTTTAGTGATTTACATAAATATTTGTTTGGGACACAATTAGCCAGAATGAAGACGTGTTAATTAGTTTTAATTGCTGACCTGTTTTAGTAAAGGGACATTGTATGTGACAAAACTCATGTTGTTTTTTTTTCATTAGCACATAAATTTCAATGTAACACATAGGTAAGGAAAAAATGGGAAAGAAGGAACTGTGAAGAAAAATATGAATGTATTATAAGTTTTTTTATGCATAATTGAGATACATCTAAAATTTGTAATGCAATCAATGAAGCGTAACTCCAAAGCATAGAGTGCAGCTTAATGATTCTGTCTACCAGAGTTGTTCTAGACTATAAAATGGGGGTAGGGATGCAGGAAAAAATGACCACAAAGCTAAATGTCAAGGGCTGTAGGACAGGGACATAATGTAAAGCCCAGAGGCGTGGTAAAGACTGTGCTATACTTAGCCAGTGATCAAGTTCGGGATCGAGATAGGAGCCATGCTGTTGAGGCTAACTTGGCTAATGGGTGCACGTTTCTAAGGCGAGCTGTGACAGTGGAAGGGGTTATGCTGAGAAGTCCTCGGCTTAGGGTGTCCAACGTGTGTGTGTGCTGCTAATTATGGACTTCTTATCAGAAGTGACCTCTGCAGTGTTTTCTGCACTAAGTCTAAATGCAAGGAGACAAAAAGTAATATCTCACTCTCTTTAAAGGGACAGTCTACACCTTAAGTCATCTTAAAGTCTTACTTTAGATCAAGCTGCAAATATCCTCCTGCACCTTTTCTATATCATGCAGCAGTAACAGTAAAAAAAGTTATTTTAAAATGGCCACTTTGAAATGGCTACCAAGCTCTGCCCACTAATGACATCATTATCTGGGCTACATTAAAGGCGTCACTAGTTACAAAAGATTTACTAATTAGATTCAACAGACTATCAATGCTATTCAGCAGATGCAGCCCAGATCATGATGTCATCAGTGGGCAGAGATTGGCAGCCATTCAAAGTGACCAGAAACAAAAGTAATTTAAAAAAAAAACTTTTTAAAAATAGGCTGCTCCTAGATGGTAACTCACCAAAGAACAAGCTACTAAGCTGTTGTTTGTTCCTGGTAGAGTGGTTTTCTCTTTGTATGCATCTCTATTAGGACCCTGGGGAGGTCTCCCTAAGGGTAATGGGAGAACCAGACGTAGACTCCTTGCCCAGTGTGCTTGGAGGAATATGGCAGCACCTTACTGACGAGGCCCTCAGAAGTCTGAAACAATCGCCTGAGGTTGTCATGTTCCTTGTTCAAATGAAAATTGCCTGGAATATGTTTGACCAAGGGTCATTTAATCCAAAAATATAGTATAAATACTACAGTTTTCTTCAACACAAATGAGTCAACAATAGACAGGAATCAGCTACTTGCATTAGTTTCAAAACTATGATTACTGACTTGAAATTTAAGGACTGAAATGTAAGGATAATAAGAATATAAATAGTGAACCTACTTTATAAATGAAATCCACCTTCACATGAAGGGAAAGAATAAAAACATTATTGACCATATTTATTAAATTATCTACTAAAAACATTATAAAAGAAATTCTCTGACGTATGATTCATTGAGAGAAATAAATGTTAAATGTCTGAAATATAAATACCCTTAAGCTCCTATAGCATTACTTATTATATGGATCACTAAACTGTTTTCAGATGGTAATGGCTTTGGTTTCAACAGATCTTCGCTGGCAGTAAAATGAGTGTGTAGGAGTGAAATGTTTTGTATCCCAGTGTCAATTTGCTGAGCCATTCAGTCTTCAACAAATATTTTGTAAAACAAAAACGGATGGTAGAATCAAATACAAGCAGATGTATCACAAATAACAGAATAAAGTACTGAACCTCTCACATGCTGAAGAAATGCTATACAGTACCATAATAGTGCTTGTTTTGTCAGAACGCATAGGAATCATGTTAAGAGGGGGATAAAGACAAACAATATTACAAATTGAAAAAAGAATACTCTTCCAGATCTGTTTACATAACCAGCTATTTTAGATCAAATATATGTTACTTTTCAAAGTTAAGCTAAAACACAGATGTGAAAATGAAACATTCCGAAGACATGCTGATGATGTTTCCACATACCAAACCAAGCATATAGTTTGGCAATTTTACAGACTTGTGGGTAAATTCCATATCTTAAGTTTGTCAAGGCAATTTTCTATACATTTTTGATGGTCCAGGGGGCATATCTGAATCAGGGCAGGTCTGGTGGTCCAAGAGTTGGTCTGAAGGTCTAAGGATTGAGCTCTAACTGAGAAGTGAAACTGCCTGCAAATCTGCAATGAAGATTGTTGTTTTACTTAATGATTTAAAAGGTAGATATGCAGGGAGAAGGGTAGAGCACATGGAACTTGTGCATCTGAGCAAGAACTATAAAACTATATGTATATACATTTTATGACTGGCTGATGGCTGTCACATGATACAGGGTATTATGCTCTGACTCTGGGGCACACAAGCTAGGTCTACCGTTAGTACTGAAAAAGGGAAACAGACACACAAGAATGCAGTATACTAATAAAAGTGTTTATTATGAATTTATTGCATTAACTCCTTAATGCCGTTAGGATGGCATGGAACACCCTACCTTATTTGACGTCATGCACCCTAATCCTTTTATTCAATGGGAAATTATATATATATATATATATATATATATATATATATATATATATATATATATATATAAAGTCCAGAAAAGAGCACTCTCACCTAATCCACAACTGCCAGGGTGCCAGCGGGTCACATACACAGAATATAAGAAGGCACTCACTGGTCTTTTCAAAAAGTATTTAATAATAAGCGTGACGTTTCGGGGACACACTCCCCTTCCTCAGACTGAGTGGAGTGTCCCCCCGAAATGTCACGCTTATTATTAAATACTTTTTGAAAAGACCAGTGAGTGCCTTCTTATATTCTGTGTATATATATATATATATATATATATATATATAAATAATATATAATATGTGTATATATATATATATATATATATATATATATATATATATATATATTGTCTAAAAGCAAAGTTTTCATATAAACTGCTAATATATTAACTGTTTCATTAATTATTTGTGCATTGAATCATGAAAAGTTTCCAGTCCCTTACACGGTAGGAGGAAAAATTGGATTAACTTTGAAATTCGCCAGCAAATATTGTACTGCTCATTTCAAATTTAAACCAAGTGCTATTTCATTGTCTTTATATTGCATATGTGTCAATCATTACATCCTATTGTATTTAGTAGTCCTTTAATATGATATTTTGTTTTTTATTCCATATATATGTATGGACCTATCCATAAATATGCCGATAGCTATATTAAGATAGCTGGAACAAAATAGTTATGTAGGAAATTAGTCAATTCAATTTGAGTAAAAATATAATATGTGTGAATGTGTATTTTATTTATTCAATGAGTTTTGGAGAAAGTTATTCTCCATATCTCCTTAAAGGGACATGAAACACAAATTTTTTTCAGTCATGATTCAGATAGAGCATGTGATTTTTAACATTTTTCCAATGTTCTAATTTGTTTTGTTCTCTTGGTATACTTTGTTAAAAAGAATACCTAGGTAGGCTCAAGAGCTGCTGATTGGTAGCTGCACATATATGCCTCATGCTGTTGGCTCACCCAATCTGTTTAGCTAACTGCAAGTAGTGCACTGATGCTTCAACAAATGATACCAAGAGAATGAAGCATATTATATAACAGAAGTAAATTGGAAAGTTGTTTAATATTTTATGCTATCTATGAATAATGAAAGAAAACGTTTGGGTTTTATGTTCCTTTAATACTGTTATACTCACATAATTCAGAATATCTATAGCATACCAGTGCAGGAATACAGACAACTAGTTTTACAGCCAACTCCCGCTTTGTTCACATGTGTTACATATTCTTAAAGTAAACTTAATAACAGATTCAGTATGTTATCCTCTGTATGATCATTAACATTGATGAGGTTAGCGATAAGGAAAACTGAACTGCCTTGTAGATCATTACCATACAATCTAATAATGCAACATTATCTTTTGAAACAACAAAGTTAGATTTCTGTTTGATCACTGATCACTGTCTCTGCAGCCAGAACATATGGAATATGTATAAGCAATCTACAAAAAAAAAAGACATAAAAGATGGGATTAGGGAAAGGTAGTTGTGGTAAAGGGAAATATTCTGAGTGAGGATTTTTTTATTCTGCATTCTCTATGCAGCTGGACATACAATTAGTTTTAAGTGCAGTTATTACTCAGCAATAAAACATTAGTAAATAAATCACTTATATGAATAGCATTGTAGTGTTCTTTCCCTAACATTAAAGGGATAATGATAGTAATTATTAAATGTTGATGATTCAGAAAGGGAATGCAATTTTTTTTTAAAGTTTCCAGCTTGTTTCTATTATCAAATTAGCTTCATTCGCTCAGTATACTTGCATAGGCTTAGGAAGGTGCACGTGTTGAGCCCCGTATGGCAGCAATGTATATGACAACACTACTGACAAATTTTGCTTAAACCTTCCTGCTGTTAGGACGTTCCATGTCATCCTAATTGTGCTGGGTTTTAGTGCCATTAGGACGGCATGGAACGGTCCTTAAACAAAAGCTGCTTCCTATATGGGATTGCAGGCTGGGGTCATGCTTAGCTTAATCCCCCCCCCCCCCCCGACCCGATTCCATTAATGAAATCAAGCAATTGCATAAACAAACACGTGATTGTAATTTTTACTAATTTTTTTACATTGGAACTTTGTTGAAATGTAGACAAATGTTTCCTGTCAGGAAGGGGTTAAATTGTATTTTCAGTTATATATCATTTTAGACATAGCTGCGGAAATAGATCTTAAAGGGATAGTAAAGTCCAAATTAAACTTTCATGATTCAGAAAGGTCATGTCCTTTTAAACAACTTTCTAATTTAATTTTATCATCAAATTTGCTATTTGCTATCTTTTGTTATTCTTAGCTGAAAGCTAAATCTAGGTAGGCTCAGGACCGTCTTTAACACAGGGCAAAAGGGGCAGCTGCCCTGGGCCCAGTCTCTGTTGAGGGGCCCAAGAGTCCTAAAAAAAAAAAAAAAAAAAAAAATTTTTTTTTTTTTTTATGGTTCATACCAGACTGCTGATGTGACATGGGGAACACACACATTCAGTCCTAATACTCTCACAGTCAAAAGTACTCTGCTTATATTTTTTTTAAAAACTGTGCCAGACCGTGCCGGTGTCATGTGACATGCCAAGCTAGTGCCATGTGCTGTTTTAGATGTGCACTGTGCAGCACTGAATGCAAAGCCCTAACTCGGCATCCAGCCATTTCCCACTGCATCATAAAAGGTCCTAATGGGGTTACCACTGTTACCAGGTAACTGCTCTGGTGGTGGGGATTGTTTCTGGGTAGGGCTGACTGTAGGCGCATACAGCAGAAAGCTGGAGCGGCAGGCACATGAGGATTTGAGCATCTGTGCAGCTGCATACACTGCTCTCTTCAGTCTTGAGGCTGTGTGACTCATCTCACACTGTATCCATGCAGCCTTGGACAGACAGCATCCAGTCTACTGGTTCCCTTAGCCCTGCTCTTTCTGCTGTGGCCCTAAGATCAACTAACTGAAGTTTGTTAGGGGAATAGTGCTTTGTAGAAAGGTGTCAGTGGGAAGAATAAGTGAGTGCACACATGCCCCTCCCCATGCAGCATTGTCTAGTTCAGGGTGAGAGGGAACTTGTTCCTAGCAAAGAAGCGACATGTGCTGGTGTGGCTGATGTATAGCGTCATGCTGATACTTCACACATTAATGTAAGGTTTATTTTTATTGTTTTTATTTTCTCTCTGTCTCAGATTTGACAGCTTCCCATAGTAGTTCTGCTGTTCCAGTCAGTAAACTTATATTTGTCTGCACCTCCATGCTTCCTCCTTTACCTTGCTTTGCTCCTGTTGGCTGCCCTAAATCTCTTTAGCCAGCTAACCTCACACCAGAATCACATTCAAAAGAATATTAAATTAATCCACAGTGGAGGAATTTATATATTTATTTACTTATTAGTACTGCTTAGGTCCAGTTTCACATACTGCAATTTTTTTTAATTTTTTTTTTTTAAATGATTAGCCCAGCAGTGGATGATCCACCGCTGGGCTAATAATAATAAAAAAAATGATTTAGTTGTTTTTTTGGGATGTTGGGGTGGAGAGCAAAATTGCATGGGGTGGGGGCCCAAGAATTTTTTTGTCCAGGGTCCAATCAATATTAAAGACGACCCTGGGTAGGCTCATATGCTAATTTCTAAACCCTTGAAGGGAGGGAATGCGTGAACATGCACACAATATTCTAACCGGATTTTTGAGCTTGTCGAGTTAGGGCAAGATTGAAGTTCACTTTCAACTTGTAATACGAACTTGTAATATGAGCATAAAAATCTTACTTCTAGCACAATTAATGCTCAAGCAGAAGCTTTAATTTGCGCTTGACTCGTAATCTGGCCCTAAATAAATGCTAGATAGAATGAAGCATTCAAAGAAAAGAATAGTCTTAGAATAACATGTAGATGTATTTTTTAAAGTTTCGTTAGCAGGGGGGCGCTAAGAGCAGTGCTGAATTGCCGACTGCTGCCCTATGATAAAAAAAAAATTAAAAGTATTTTTTATTTTTTTTAATTTGATCTCTTCTGTGTGCCAACCCCCCCCCCTCCATTGATTTGCTAAGTTAGCCTAGCCTGCGCAGCATTTTATTATAGCCCTACCTATGACATTATCATTATGGAGTCAGTTAGTAGTCTAGTCCGTGGCCGTGCTGCATGCTGACGCTGCGTGTGTTGTGATGTGATTGACTGAGTCTGTTGACATTGATCACACACACCGCGACGGATGGTCAGAGGAGCTCAGTGGAGGACTGGTGGTGATGACGACGGAGGCGGAGCTCCGTTATCAGTAAACCAGCCTGACCTGACCCCGACCTGGTGACAGATCTACTGCTGCCCGGGCACGGCACACACTACTCCTCCTTTCATGGCTGAGGGAGCCCTGGACACGTTACTGGTAAGACATTTACACGAATACTTACTTCTAGGGACCACTTTGTGAGGGCACTTCTGCCTATCAGTGTACACATGAGAACAGCACATTTACTTCACCATAAGGGCGAACTTTGGCACAGTAGATATATATATATATATATATATATATATATATATATATAGATAGTATATATATTTTTTATATATATATATATAAAAAGTATATATATTTTATATATATATACATATAGTATATATATTTTATATATAGTTTATATATACAGTATATAGTATATATATTTTATATATATATATATATATAGTGTGTGTGTGTGTGTGTGTATATATATATATATAGTTTATATATATATATATTGTACATATATGTATATAAAGTATATATGTTTGTATATTAAAATATATATACTGTATATATATATATATATATATATATATATATATATATATATATAGTGTGTGTGTATATAATGAAAAAACATTGGCAGTTACTACAAACTGACTCAATAATAGGGGAGAAAGTACCCATCCATCCCAGAATAGTGTACAGGAAAGCTAGAAATATTAAAACACTCTATATCCTAGTGAGTTCAAAAGGAAAATATATATATTAATTGCATCAAATGTATAGTTAGATGCCAGGCTAGAGGAATGATCTATATAATTAAATGCTCTTGCCAGAGACAATACATAGGGGAAATGACAAGAACCCTAAGGGAATGGATACGGGAACACCTCTCCTGTATTGAGAGAGGTGATCAAGGTACACACCTCTACAATCATTTTCGTAAGGTTCAAAAGAATAATCTTAGGGACTTTAGATACTGGGGGATTCAAAAAGTTAAACCTGACAGGAGGGGGGTAACTTTGAGTTAAACTTTGAGTTAAAAAGTTACCCTATTTCATTGAGAGTCACACTATAATACTCATCGGTTATTTCTTACATGAATAAGGAAATCATTTCAAATTAATTTTTAATTGAAATTTTTATTTTTATTATTTTTTAGCTTTATTTTAATATCTGCTATTATGCTGGTAGCTCTTGTTTTGCTTTTCTTTCATTTCTATGGCCATTATATGTCCCAAATATCTAAGTAGTAATGCCACTATAACACTTATACACTGTCTATTTAAGCACAATTAGCACTTTAATTATTCCATATATAGCAAGTATATAAGTAGTAACGATTATATTACACTTATACACTGTCAACTCCATGCACAAGCAGCACTTTAAAGGGACATTAAACACTTTGAGATGGTAATATAAAATAATAAAAAGTATAAATAAACAAAAACTCTGCAATATACTTTCATTATTTATTTTGTCCTCCTTTCCCGTAATTCCATTCTGAAATTGTAAGCTTTACAGTTCCTGTTAGAAATGGAAGTGCAAAATTCTATTATATTCTGCACAGCCATTGGCCTGCACACTCTAGTGACCTATTTATAACTGTCACTAATTGGCCACGGCAGAGAAGGTAACCTAGGTTACAACATGGCAGCTCCCATTGTTTTATAGACACTACACCTTTACACTTATTTTGTCAATATTTAAACAGCTAATGGAACTTTAAACAATACTCCTACATGCTTTCTTTCAATGCATCATTCTATCTAGCATTTATTTAGTGTTTAATATCCCTTTAAGTAGCACTAGCTATTTATATCTTTTATATATACACTTTTGACACCAAGAATTATCCTGACAAATTGTATTACACAATGAACATTATAAACCATTAAGGTTGCACTGAGATCCATATAAGTCCACCTTAAACTAAATATGTACTACTTTTATATCTTCATTAGTCTATTTGCAACATTTATATGTTTATTAGTCTATTTGCTATTTTTTACATGTTCTAGATGCACTTTCTGTTACTTAGGCATAACTTGTATAATGAATCTGACTATTCCTGGAAAGCAGATAATGCACTACATAAAAACAGAAGATACCAACTTGTATAATGAACCTAAGCCTAAATTTGTAACAAAATGGCACTAAGATCTGCATAATTCCTCCTTAAATAATAAGAGGCTTGCTAACCAATGAGGAAGAGAGGAGGGCTATTTACAAGAAAGAGAAATGAAAATTTATTATGGCTTGATAAAGCCCATGGAGTGGCGAAACGCGATGACGAGTGCTACAATTTCCTTGCTGACATCTGCTACAACCCTGTGGAGTTCATACAGTAAATGAAGGGTAAATAGAACTAATAATACAACAGCCTTTGTTAATGTGTATCTATCACAAGATTGATGCGTGCAGCAGAATAGCCGATCTTTACTATCAGCACAGAGTGACGTCACAAGTCACACGTGATAGCCCATTGCCGATTGAGTAACCGTCACAGATGGAGCACATCAGGAGGACGCCAGTGTAAGGCTATATGATTTAAATAAACCTTACTACGGTAGTGGTAGAGATTCAGAGATATAATAAATTTGTTTGAAAGGAGCCGGTAACCGTTAGTCTGACGACACTTTTAGATATAAAAGATACAGCTGGTAAGCTACCTGTTTTTCCTAACTTAAATGCTGAAGTTTGACTGCACTACCATAAGGCTTCTCGCATTTAGGGTGCAAGCTAAGCAGAAATTGCTATTCTGTGGATATTGCCAAACAGTAGTGTGGATATGTGATACACCCATCACTCACTTGTGTATTTTACTTACCAAAGTAAGACTTTATTGACTTTTTTTCGTGGATATATGGTATCTGGAGGTTATTCAAAATCCACTATATTTTTTTTTTTTTGAGGGAGACGTCCCTACATGCATCTATAAAGGGTTGTATTTTTAACTTGTGTATGCCCATTGTTTATTAAATTTTACCTTTTTTACTTAATTCATTCTCCTGTTTGAGCGCTCCATCTCACTTTCTTTTATTTATACTACACTTCCATTTCAAACAGGGACTAAAAAGCTCGCAATTTCAGAATGGAATTACAATTTTAATGAAAGTATATTGCAGACTTTTTATACACAAACACATAAATATATATATATATATATATATATATATATATACATTTATATTATTATCTCAAAGTGTTTAATGTCCCTTTAATTTTGACTTCCATTTCTATATAAGGAACTGAAAAGCTCACAATTTCAGAATTGAATTACAGGAAAAATGAAAGTATGTTGCAGATTTATTTTTATATATACAATTTATCATTTTATATTACCATCTCAAAGTGTTTAATGTCCCTTTAAGTTTGCCTCTGACTCCCAGCTTGGCATCCATGCCAAGCCCATACCTCAGAAAGGCAAAAACTGTAATGGTGTCATCTTGGAGATTCCAAGGCACATAACTAAAGTTTTGTAGTGCAGGGCTGAATAATTTGTAACATATTAGTTGTAATCAAATTGCATCTATGATTAGTTCAGTCAGCCAAAATACATCAAACGTGTTTGCCTGATGTGGTTTTACTATGGATGATTGTGCTAACTGATTAAAAGCAGATATCAAATGGAGGGCCAGCATATTTTAATTTAGTGTTTGAAAAGCAGGGACTGTCCTGTGAAATTTGGAACAGTTGACAAGGTATTGATATGAAATGTTAATTACACGCACATAAATGGATTGATAATAATGCTAACGTGAAAAATCTTGTATTTTTTTTTTAAACATGTTTACCAAATCATTTCCCCTGTTTTATCATATGTATAATTTATGCAGCTTTACTAACTGAAAAGTCTGAGATTCTAATGGGCATAGACCACTCAGGTTAGTCTGCCCAAAGATGCCCACTCTCCATTCATAATCCTGCCCTTCTGTCACAACCCTGCCTCAAAATGCCATTGGGCCAATGCCCATAAGTTCTTATTTCCTACAGTCCAGAAAGCCTAAAAAAATGTTAGGAGGTATAAAATACTGTTATAATAATAAGTAGTTTTCTGTCTCTAAAATAAGAGACACCCATCTAATTGTGAATCTGGTGTGTGAATCTGTCTTAGCCATTAAATGTATCATTTATATTTACATTGCTTCCTTAATTTAAAGGGAGAGTGTATTCAGACAAGCAGCAGATACAACTTCCTTTTATATAAAGCGAATTCAAGAACACCCTTTAAAAAGGGCTGGGCTTTCTGTCTTAAAGGGACATAATACCTAAATCATTTGAAAGTAATGCAATGCAACTGCATAAAGCTGACAAGGAGATATCAAATGAAGATCTCTATGTAAAAAAGGAAGATATTTTACCTCAAAATGTCTTCAGTTCACAATAATAAGTGCTGCTTGAACAGTTATGCTGTAGTTACTGTCAGCTGCATATTGGAAAAAACAAACATCCGATCAACTTCATCAGTGCTGATGTTACACTTTGCTTTACTGTGATCTCATGAGATTTTACTGAAATCTCATGTGATTTTTTTTTATTTTTTTTAAACGTCCTTAAACTGAGAAAGGAAATAACATGACTGTGACTGCACATGTCAGAACATGCTCCCTTCCAAGTCCTGGCACTGGCATCCTGATTGGCTGCTTAAAATCCCTTTACAATGGGATATGGCTACTGTGGAAATTTTGAGGTAAAATATCTTCCTTTTTTACATAGAGATGTTCGTGTTATATTTTCTAGTCAGCTTCATACAGCTATGCTGCATCACTGTCAAGTACTTCAACATTTGGGTATCATGTCCCTTTAACACCCCTCTCTGAGAAATCAATTTGTTTACATAGCTTTTCTGTAGACAGTACATAGGTACTGACAGTTATAGCATAGGTGGAGGTTCCAACAAGAAAACTAGTTATTTAAAAAGACAAAGGTAAAGGAGTTATTTGTAAACAAATATTATATAATTGATCAATAGGAACACATTAAAGAGGAGAATATTTTACAGTATACTGTCCCTTTAAACTGGCTTATCAAAATTCCAAACTTTTCCTAGTTGATCCTGTGTGTGAGATAAGGATTCACATTCATTATTTCACAAGAAAATGTCCTTTGAATGTTATTTTCAATAAAGGGGTTTTAAATGGATCTTATAAATCATAGCTCAGCATTAGTACTGAATCATCCGCGGTGTGTGACAAGCAGCTTACTCATTCCAAGGCTGCCTTTTTATTGAACAAGAGAGTGTGGAGGTGGACGGAACTCGCTACGCTGCTCCAGCTCTGCCAGATGACAGAATGAGAGCCACAGTAGGAGGCGCAAAGTACTAAATGTAACCGTGGTTTATACACAATTTTGCTTTTGTGGTAACCAAGTGAATAACTAATCATTAGTGTTGGATAAGCTGCATATTTTATTTGTTTAGCCATTCATTCATTCTTTCATTCATACATTCATTCACTCTTTTAATACCACTTTACGGTTCCATGCTCTGAGAAGTAATTATGCATTTATTTCCCCACACTGACAAAGATAGATTTAAAGGACAATGTATTCAGGAAAACAGCTAATAACAGTATATTGTGCTCAATTATGCTAAAGAAATACCCTTATAAATAGGTTTTATTTTGTAATTCTAAATACCTGTTTTGACTGTTAAAACTGCCACTTGTGCTAAAAAATTTCAATACTGTAGTACTGACTTTAGAAAATCTACATAAACGAGAAGCAGCAGCAGAAATCAACCTCATAGTGTATTTATGTAAAAATACATTATTCTTCCTTTAAGGATTTCAATAAAAAAGACCCCCAGACTCCTCAAACTGCCTGTACAGAAGAGACGGTTTGTACAGGGTATGCCTCCATTGGAAGCCTTACCCATAAAGTCATATAACTATTTTGCTTCACATTAAAATTTTATGTATCTAAAAAACTAAAATGAATCGTAATGTTTTTTCTATGAATGTGGCTATATGCAGATATAATTTCCTATGCTTTGATTTTCAAGGATCTGCCAAATAAACAAATCAATCAAACATGTTATTTTTCACTTTCTCTAACTATAAATACCTAAAGGAAAAAATAGACATAGCTCAATGAATGCTATTCAACGGAAAAAAGTAACAACTTTAAAAATATAGAAATATTTAATAAATATAGGAAAATATAATAAATATTATTATATGAACATAAATTAAATGTGTATTAAAAAATACTACTCAAATGCCAGAATTTAATAAAGGGTTTATCATGAGGGTTTGCACTCGTTGGGCTTACCACTCGTATAACCAGTTGAAAGTAAACGTAACCACTTGGGTGCAATCATGATTTACCCTAGAATAATTACCTTAAAGGGACAGTAAACACTAAATACATGCTAGATAGAATGATGCATTCAAAGAAAAGATTAGTCCATGACTAATATGTAGATGCATTTTTTAAAGTTTCATTAGTTGTTTAAAAAGTGACAAAATAAGTGTAAAGTTTTAGTGTCTATAAAACACTGGGAGCTGCCATGTTGTAACTTGTGTTACCTTCTCTGCTGTGGCCAATTAGGGTCAGTTATAAATAGGGCACTAGAGTGTGCAGCCAATAGTTGTGCTGGATTTAACAGTGTTCTGCACTTCCATTTGTAACAGGAACTGAAAAGCTCACAATTTCAGAATGGAATTACAGGCAAAGAGGACAAAATAAATAATGAAAGTATATTGCAGAGTTGTTTTATTATATACAATTTATCATTTTATATTACCATCTCAAAGTGTTTAATGTCCCTTTAACTTCAGAGCTCTGGTCAACTGTTTTGCAATTCTAAAAAGTTGCACAAAAAATCAAAAATACATTTCAAAGTACAGTTACACTTATAATAATGTTCTGACGTCACATACTCATGCGCATCTCATGACCTACCTAGGGCCAATACAGATTGGGCAGATAATGAATGCTCATCATAGCTATGGAGGCTTGTCAACCAATCTGGGGGCTAAATACAGCATCTCCCTGTCATAATGGTTATTTAAACCTAAAATGGGTCTAACCCAGTGGCGTGCACCCCTATGGGGTTAGTAATCAACACCACTGATGTTGCCAATCTCCCATGAGATTTAAGTATAAAAACAAAATTTGTGCTTACCTGATAAATTTATTTAATTCTTGACACGATGAGTCCACGGATCATCGAACTACTAATGGGATATATCACTCCTGCCCAGCAGAAGGCGGCAAAGAGCACCACAGCAAAGCTGTTAAATATCACCTCCCTTCCCTCCCACCCCAGTCATTCGACCGAAGTAAAGGAGAGAAAGGAAGTAATAAGGTGCAGAGGTGTCTGAAGTTTATAACATACCAACAACCTGTCTAAAAAAAACAGGGCGGGCCGTGGACTCATCGTGTCAAGAAATAAATACATTTATCAGGTAAGCATAAATTTTGTTTTCTTTCTAATGGCATGATGAGTCCACGGATCATCTAATTACTAATGGGATTCAATACCAAAGCTAGAGTACACAGATGATAAGGGAGGGACAAGACAGGGAAGCTAAATCGAAGGCACCACTGCTTGAAGAAGCTGAGGCAAAAGTGTCAAATTTATAGAATTTTTAAAAAGTGTGAAGAGAGGACCAGGTGCAGCCTTGCAAATCTGTTCCATAGAAGCTTAATTTTTGAATGCCCATGAGGAAGCAACAGCCCTTGTGGAATGAGCCGTAACTCTCTCTGGAGGATGCTGTCCAGCAGTTTCATAGGCAGAACATATGATACTCTTCAGCCACAAAGAAAGAGAAGTAGCCGTAGTTTTCTGTCCCTTATGTTTTCTAGAGAAAACCACACATAAGGCAGAAGACAAAAATCCTTAGTTGCCTGTAAATAGAATTTTAGAGCACGTACCACGTCCAAATTGTGTAGAAGCCGTTCCTTCTGAGAAGAAGGACTAGGACACAAGGAAGGAACAACAATCTCCTGATTAATGTTCCTGATTAATGTTCCTGTCAGAAACTACTTTAGGGAGAAACTTAGAGTTATACTGTAATGCCGAGAGCTCTGACACTCTACTAGCAGATGAAATAGCAACAAGAAACAAAACTTTCCAAGATAACAACTTAATATCTAAGGAATGCATAGGCTCAAACGGAGCCCCTTGAAGGACCTTAAGAACTAAATTAAGACTCCAGGGAGGAGTAACTGACTTTGAACACAGGCCTGATCCTAACCAAGACCTGGCAAAACGATTGCATGTCTGGTCCGCCAGGCGTTTATGTAACAAAATAGACAACGCAGATATTTGACCCTTTAGAGAACTTGCCGATAATCCCTTCTCCAAACCTTCTTGGAGAAAAGACAGAATTGTAGGAATCCTAACTCTACTCCAAAAGTAGCCCTTGGATTCACACCAATATAGATATTTACACCATATCTTGTGGTAAATCATTCTAGTCACAGGTTTAAGAGCCTGAATAATGGTCTCTATGACTGATTCTGAAAATCCCTGCTTGGATAAAATTAAGCGTTCAATCTCCAAGCAGTCAGCTTCAGAGAAACTAGATTTGGATGAAGGAAGGGCCCTTGAAGTTGAAGGTCCTTCCTCAACAGAAGTCTCCAAGGTGAAAGAAATGACATGTCCACGAGGTCTGCATACCAAATCCTGCGTGGCCATGCCAGTGCAATGAGGATCACCGACCCCCTCTCCTGCTTAATTCAAGCAATGACCCAAGGAAGAAGAGCGAATGGAGGAAATATGTATGCAAGACTGAAGATCCAAGGTACCGCCAGGGTGTCTATCAGTACAGCCTGAGGGTCCCTTGACCTTGACCCATACCTCGGAAGCTTGGCATTCTGCCAAGATGCCATGAGATCCAATTCCGGCTGACCCCATTTGAGAATCAGGCTGGAAAACACTTCCGGATGGAGTTCCCACTCACCCGGGTAAAAGGTCTGTCTGCTCAGGAAGTCTGCCTCCCAGTTGTCCAACCCTGGTATGTGGATCACCGATAGACAGCAATTGTGGGTCTCCACCCACTGAATTATCTTGGCTACCTCTGTTATGGCTAAGGAACCCCGTGTTCCTCCCTGATGGATGATGTAAGCCACTGAAGTTTTGTTGTCTGACTGGAACCTGATTAACTGGGCCGAGGACAACTGTGGCCAGGCCAGAAGAGCATTGATGATTGCTCTCAGCTCCAGAATGTTTATGGGCAGAACAGACTCCGACCAAGTCCAAGTTCCCTGAGCCTTTAGAGAGCCCCAGACTGCTCCCCATCCCAGAAGGCTGGCGTCTGTTGTCACAATCACCCAAGAGGGTCTGCGAAAGCAGGTTCCCTGAGAGAGATGATCCTGAGACAACCACCAAAGAAGAGAATCTCTTGTCTCCTGCTCCCGCTGTATTTGCGGAGACAGTTCTGCATAATCTCCATTCCACTGACTGAGCATGTTTAACTTCAGAGGTATGAGGTGGAACCGGGTGAACGGTATGATGTCCATAGCTGCTACCATCAGGCCGATTACCTCCATGCACTGAGCCACTGATGGCCGAGGAAAGGACTGAAGTGATAGACAAAAATCAAAATTCTTTGATTTCCTGGCATCTGTCAAAAAGATTTTCGTTGATAGGGAATCTATTATGGTTGCCAAGAAAGTTACCCTTGTATTTGGAACTAAGGAACTCTTTTCCAAATTTACCTTCCATCCGTGAGATCGCATGAAAGATAACAACATTTCTGTGCGGGATCTTGCTTGTTGAAAGGATGGCGCCTGGACCAGGATGTCGTCCAGATAGGGTGCCACTGCAATGCCCCATAATCGGAGCACCGCTAACAGAGATCCCAGAACCTTTGAGAAATTTCTGGGAGCTGTGGCAAGGCCGAAAGGAAGAGCCACAAATTGGAAGTGTTTGTCTAGAAATGCAAACCTTATAAACTTGTGATGATCCCTGTGAATGGGAACATGCATGTACGCGTCCTTTAAATCCATGGTAGTCATAAATTGACCCTCCTGGATCAAAGGAAGAATGGAACGAATAGTTTCTATCTTGAAGGACGGTACTTTGAGGAATTTGTTTAGACTCTTGAGGTCTAAAATTGGTCTGAAGGTTCCCTCCTTTTTGGGAACCACAAACAGATTGGAATAGAACCCCAGACCCCATTCCTGCATCGGAACAAGAACTATCACTCCCAGGTCGGAGAGGTCCCGTACACTGTAAGAATGCCTCTCTCTTTGTCTGGTCTACAGATAATCTTGAAAGCAGAAACCTGCCCCTGGGAGGAAAGTTCTTGAACTCTAGTTTGCATCCCTGGGACACAATGTCCACCGCCCAGGGATCCTGAACATCTCGAACCCAAGCCTGAGTGAAGAAGAAAAGTCTGCCCCCTACAAGATCCAGTCCCGGATCGGGGGCAGGCCCTTCATGTTGTTTTTGAATCAATAGAAGGCTTTTTGGATTGTTTTCCCTTGTTCCAAGACTGATTGGGTCTCCAGGAAGGTTTGGACTGCTCCTGCTTGGAAGAGGAAGCGGAAGAATTTTCCTTGAAATTTTGAAAGGAACGAAAATTATTCTGACGTCCCTTTTGTTTGTTTCTCTTATCCTGAGGGAGAAGATCACCCTTTCCTCCCGTAATATCAGAGATCATTTCCGTCAAACCCAGTCCAAACAATGTCTTTCCCTTGTATGGAATCGCTAAAAGTTTAGACTTAGATGACACATTCGCAGACCAAGGTTTTAACCATGAAGCTCTACGGGCTAGGACAGCAAAACCTAAAATCTTTGCTACCAGTTTGATAACCTGTAGGGAAGCATCAGTAATAAAGGAATTTGCCAACTTAAGGGCTTTTATCCTATCCTGGATCTCATCAAGGAGATTATCTGTCCTAATAGCATCATACAACGCATCAAACCAATATGCCGCTGCACTAGTGACGGTAGCAATGCACACTGCAGGTTGCCTTTGTAAACCCTGGTGTACATACATCTTCTTGAGTAATCCCTCTATTTTTTTGTCTATAGGATCCATAAAGGCACAACTATCCTCAATGGGGATGGTAGTCCTCTTGACCAGAGTGGAAATTGCCCCTTCCACCCTGGGTACTGTTTGCCAAGACTCCTTGATAGAGTCCACTATGGGAAACATCTTTTTAAACATAGGGGATGGAGAAAAAGGGATACCCGGTCTCTCCCATTCCTTAGCAATGATCTCAGAAGCTCGGTCTGGTACTGGAAAAACCTCTACCAAGGAAGGTACATCAAAATATTTGTTTAGCTTACTGGATTTCTTAGGATTAACTACGACCGTGGTGTCGCAGTCGTCCAATGTAGCTAAAACTTCCTTGAGTAACAGACGGAGGTGTTCTAGCTTAAATCTAAAAGATACAACTTCAGTGTCAGCAAGAGGAATTACACTGTCAGAATCTGAAATTTCACCTTCAGATGCTACCGAAGTATCCTCCTCCTCAGGCTTCTGGGAAGGGGGCAATCAAAATAGCAACAACTACGTCAGAAACCTCGCTTACTGAATGTTTGTTTTTCCTCTTACACTTTCCCTGCAACATGGGAAAAGCAGACAACGCAGCAGAAACTGCAGAAGACATGAGAGAAGCGATGTCTTGCAATGTAACTCCAGGAGGAGTTAGAGAGGAAGCGCAGGGCACTGCATGTGTGGGCGGTAAAATTTGGGACGCTTGAGGAGAAAGCTGTGGCATATATTGAACATTGTCATTAGACTCCTGAACAGCATCCGCCTTGGAAAATGTTGGCTCAGAAAAAAGTCTATCCCTGTAATTTAAAGTCCTCTCAATACATGAGGAACATAAAGGGATTGGTGGTTCCACATTGGCATCAAAACACAACATTGACATTTTGCAAAGCCTCTTGGTCCATTCTGACTCACAATGGATCAAATTATCAAATAAAAACCTTAATTGTTTACTAAAAAATTAAAATTGAAAAAACGTTACTGTCCCTTTAAATTTTTTCTGGTCTGTCCAGCCCTGTGTCTGGGAGAGGGAGTGTGGCGGATGAATGGCGGGTGGTGGGTGTTAGACTCCATTTGTCCTGTGAGCAACTGAGGGAGGTGGAGCACAGTGGATACCTGGAAGATAGGGCGTGCCATGGGCGGGAGACCCCACTCAAACCTGTTCAGCAGGGGAATATGAAATATTGAACAGAAAATTAAATTGATGTATTATAATGGCAATAACGTTATAATCATCTACTAGATAACCGCTACGGTCTGTGCATTCTTACCTTTATTGTGATGTATTCTCTGCGCAGCTGCTCCAAAGTGTCAGTAAAGGTTGTGCGGTAAATGTACCCCTGCTTAAATTCCACTCGCCAATGGCGAATTGGCGGGTGGAATTTTTTATATATATATATATATATATATATATGTGTGTGTGTTTGTGTGTGTGTATATACATATTTATTTGTGTATTTATATGTGTATATATGTATTTACAGACATATATTTATATATATATATATATATATATATATGCACATATAAACATATATATATATATATATATATATATATATATATATATATATGTATACATATATAGACATATATATAAGAGCATTGGAGCCGTTGCAGTTAAGTAGATGAAAACATGTAAAAGCATATTTATGTAATATTCATATTTAATAAAGGTTTTAACTATGTATTTACTGTAAATATTTGACATTTCAATGCGCTGCTCATAGCAGAAAATGTTCTATGTATTTATAAATAGATATTCCTATATGTATCTTTATATAGCTATACCTATATATAATCATCTATATATATATATATATATAGGTATAGATATATATTGTACTAAAATACCATCAGATATATATATATATATATATATATATATATATATGAATAAATAGGGCATATTCTGCTATTTGAACATTGGAATGTTAGTGCAAATGAAAATATGCAATCAGGTTTGTGTGAGAGTGGGGTGTTATGATTTTTTTCCACTTCTTTTTCTCCATTGACTTCTATGGGGGAATACGTGAATGAGCACGTTATATTCTAACGTCAGCTTTTTGCGCTAGCTGGGGAACCACGAGAGCAATAAAAGTTTACTTTCAACTCGTAATACGAGCGCAAAGAGCTTTATTGTAGCACACTTAATGCTCGAGCCGAAGCGTTAATTTGCGCTTCACTCGTAATCTAGCCCTAAATGTTTTAAAACCCAAGGAATTCTGAATTTAAATATCAATACAGCATTTGGGATTCTTGCTTTTTGTGGTCATCACTATCGACATCATAATTGTCATTGGTAAAGATGCCACAAAAATACAGGGAAAAGTATCCTGGCTTTTGAACATTTAAAAGACATGAAGTCAAAATTAAACTTTTATGGTTCAGAAAGAATATGCTATTTCAATAGCATTAATTTCTGTTTTCAAATGTCTGTTGTTCTATTGGTATCCGTTGATGAAAAAAAATATACCTAGGTAGGCTCGGGAGGAGATTGGTGGCTACATACATATGCCTCTTGTCATTGGCTCAGCCAAACTATTTGTTTAACTCCTTTAAAGTGCTTTTTTGTTTTGCATTTTTACATCCCTTTAAATTATTGCATTCATAATTTACAAATATTTTCTATTTCTATTTTTAATTTTTTGTTTTGTTTTCACCCCATTCCCTCATCATATACTTTTAACTAAAATTTCTCACCGATGTTATTCCAATCCATCGGAAAACACTTTTCACATTTCTTGCGCAGTTTTGAATTCAATATTTATTTATTTTTTACCTATTAAATACAATGCAATTGTTGGACCTTGCGCCATTTCTATCCCATTTTGGGATGTCCCATGTCCCACTTGTCCCATTTTCAGCTTCCTTTGCTTTTTTATTACTTCATTAGAAGTGGGGCTGTTTTAACTTCCAGAAGCCTATTGAATTACATATGTGAAATAATTAGGAAACCCAACCTGAAACAAAAGTATGACTAAGACGTGCAGCTGTGCCTTTCACATGAATTTCCTCCAGTGAGTGCAGATAAGCACAAAATGCATATGAACTTTTATGTTGGGTTTGCATGGTTTAATAGTTTTTCAATAAAAAAAAACTCTACCTGGAGCTTTTTTTTTAATAGTTTTTCTTCTATGAGAGTGAGGAATTATTTGATGACTGGGCTCTTGTGCATCCCATGAAGGATCAAACTTCCTACACCCTAAATATTTTACGCTATTGACCTGTGCCTACACTGAAAAACATCAGGATAAACAATGGCTGGAGTGCTACAGTAATATTTTTCTTTCTTACTCTTGGATAGGGTAACCCTGCAAAACAGAAGACAAAGGGGCCGATTTATTATGCCCCGTAGTCTGCCTAATGCAGGAGTTAAGAAGCAGCGGTCTTAAGACCGCTGCTCCTTAACTCATCCACTGCCTCTGAGGCTGTTGACATCAATCCGCCCAATCTCATACAATCGGGTTCATTGATATCTCCTACTAGCAGTCGATTGGCCGCGAATCTGCAGGGGGCAGCATTGCTCAAGCAGTTCACCAGAATTTAGCGATGCAGGGCGGACATGATTTGCTATAGCAAAACATGTCTGCCCGGGATATGATAAATCAACCCCAGAGCCTCTTCACAGTGGAAAATAAAGTTCAGTTAGATACATTTAAACATAATGTGAAAACCCATATACTGGGGGTTTTCTAATAGACTAGCATTGCCTTGATAACACAGTGAAAACATGTACAAACCCATTTTAAACAAACAAACCCATATACGCAAAGAGGCCCATTTATCAAGCTCTAAATGGAGCTTGAAGGGCCGTGTTTCTGGCGAGTCTTCAGACTCTCCCGAAACACCAGTTATGAAGCAGCGGTCTGCTGCAAAACCCTGTCCGCCTTCTCTGATGAGTACGATTGGGTTGTTTGACACCTCCCTGCTGGCTGCCGATTGGCCGCAAATCTGCAGGGGGCAGCGTTGCACCAGCAGCTAACAAGAGCTGAATACGGAGAGCGTATTGCTCTCCGCATTCAGCGAGGTCTTGCGGACCTGATCTGCACTGTCGGATCAGGTCCACAAGACCTTTGATAAATTGGCCTCAAAGAGAGAAATGCGCTAAACCAGGAACAAACAACTGCTCGGTAGCTTGTTCTATGGTGAGTCACCACCTGGTAGTAGCCTAGTTTTGCCAAATTTTGCATTTTCAAAGGGAAGAAGTTTCTTAAAGTATATCAGTCTGATTCACCCTAAAAAGAATGGTCTAACCCTGTAATACCAAGCAATCCTTCTCCAAACACGGTACATAGCAACCCCAGACAATAGTTACGGCCTACTGTGGACACATTGGGCAGGGAGTTCCCGCCTGGTTTCCCCCATCACCCTTAGGGATACTTTTCCCAGGGTCAAATACATAATTCAAATATACATAGAGATAGAAGAGCTCAACCAGAAATGAACAATGGCTCAGTGGTTTCTTCTATAGACGATCACCACCTGAGAGCAGCCTCTTTTAGCCCAATTGTGACTTTCACAGAGAAAACATTTCCTAAAGTATAAAAAACACACTTTAAATATCTCAAAACTATTTAATAAATCTACTTAATTCCCAGACACACCAAGCAGCGGCCAAATAATATATTTTGATCCAAAGTTATAAGCAGTTCCCTTTTCTATGTTTATTTTTTTTATTTTTTTGCAAAAAACTTTCAGTGTTCACAAAGCACAACATAGTTTCCTAAAAAGATACTAAACCAAATGTTAGCCAAAACAATTCATAGCACCATATGGATCCACAAAAAAATACTTTTTTCAGACTTATAGCGACATGAACATGCAATTTTACAAGACCATTCAATTTACTTAATGAATGCACTTCATTCTCTTGGTGTGTTTGTTGAAAGGCTAACCTAGGTAGGCTCAGGAATAACAATGCACTAGTGGGAGCTAGCTGGTAATTGGTGGCTACACACATATGCTCTCTATCATTGGCTCATCAGATCAGAACTACAACCCGGTAGAACATTGCTGCTCTGGAGCTGCCTATAACTATTTGATAAATCCCTGTTCAGGAACAGAGTAATAAAAAGCTGTAACTTTTTAAAGATCTAAAAAAAAAAGAAACAAAACAGTATTGTAGGTTTTTCTACTTCATATCCTATATCATATCCTCTATCAGCCAACCAATCATCAATACTATACAAAGTTATATGCATTAACAAAAAATATATATATTTTAAAGGGGCAACTCTTATGGAGTTATACCCACTACCATGGAGTTATAATATTATCAAACGCTGCTGGACAGGTTAACAGGCTAATAATCAATAATGAATAGCTTGTCCCACAAGGAAAAAGAAAACACAAGGAATATATTATAAAGGTTATAATATTTTTGTACAGAGCCAAAAATATAGTTTAATATGAGAGACACAAACAAATACATGTGTTTAAACAAAAAATATTATCTGCCTTGTTCTAGAAACATTTATTTTGAGTGTGTCTTCTTAAAATGGCCCTATTTTTCAACGCCCATGGTACCAGCACTCTGCCACAAAAAAATATCAGGAGCACACTATACATGTGCCTTTTACCTTTTTTCCTAACATTCCATAAAGTACAGTACCTGCAACAAAAGAGTGGCTACAAACTGAAAAATAAAACAAATTTTAAAAAATGTTGAAAAACATATGAATTTAAGCAAAATATAAATGTTAAAATGTATGTCCCTTTACATAAATGTTAGGATATTTTGTGTTAAGTGAAACTGCTAATGAGTGAAGGTCGCTGGGTTTACTAAACCCTAAGAGAACATCTCATTATCATTTATGGAGAAAAACAAAAAATATTCCAATTTAAAATTAAGACAATGGCTTCAAATTAAGCTTTATACTCATGAGCCTTGGTAATGAGTATATAATTATCTTCATAATGACAAAGAGTCTGAACAATGCTCTGAGCACAGGGATCTGAAAGACAGAAATATGATGGTGCACTTTTACGTACAGCAAACAAGCGGTGTTTATTTCCATCCGTTATACACAGACAGCATTCAGATTTGTATATTTTAGACAGTATCATTTTACGAGCCTTCATATTGTAGTATTACCACTGGTGCTTTTAATAAAGGCTGCTTTCATAAGTGGTGTGGGTGGGACAAAAAATAAGAATAGTGGCAATTATAGATACATTTACTAGACAAAATGATTACCACTGAGTTTTTGTAACTGTACTCGATTTGTTAAGATGTCCCACTGAGTTCTTCAAACTTGGGTATTGACAAGAAATGGAAGAAAAATTACATATACATAATACATTTCACAACAGCTTCATCAAGGAATTGTGTGTCAAAAAACAAATTGGAGACTAAATATTTAATTTGAGCATACTTATATTTCAACTGCACAGCTGTGTCGCTTTTAAGATGCAGTTTTTATGGCAATTATTTTACCATAAAGAGTAGTTTATGCTCAGTCTAAAAAAAATGAAACCCTTACTTAAAACCTAGTTGCAAACTTTGTTTCTTTTATAAAGTCATTAAAAACAGTTTATATTAATGCACTCAGTATTCAAGTTTTAACTCTAAGATGGCAAATGTGCTAAACATATATCAAGAAAAATAGTTTTAAAAAGCACAAATTAGAGAAGAGTATAACTACCGTAAATCCCTATACAACTGGGTGGCTCTAAAATCTTAGCAGGTGAATCTTTACATTTGATGTATAATCACATTGCTATTATTATCAGTGGTTTGTAAAGTGCTATGCAACTCTGAAAAGCGAAATAACATACAGGGGTCAATTTATTATTGGCCGAATTGGGCCAATTCGCCCTGTTTCCGCGCGAGCCTTCAGGCTCGCCAGAAACAGGAGTTAAGAAGCAGCTGTCTATAAACCGCTTCTCCTTTACTCATATGCCTCCTCTGAGGCGGCGTACAGCAATCCGCCTGATCCTATACGTTCGGACTGATTGACACCCCCTGTTAGCGGTCGATTGGATGCGAATCCGCAGGGGGCGGTATTGCACAAGCAGTTCACTAAAACTGCTTGTGCAATGCTGAATACGGACAGCATATGCTGTACCACATTCAGCGATATCTGGCGGACATGATACGCTACAGCGTATCATGTCCGCCAGACTTTAATAAATTGACCCCACACAGTAAAATGAATTTAAGAACAGCGTTACAAGGCCAAAATAGGAACCAATAATCAAAAGCTCTCTGCTCTAGTGAGATTATCTAAGACATCTAGGTCCCTCAAATAATTTTTGAAACGAAAATGTTATCTTGCTATGCAGTTTCTGGATTTGATTGAAAAACACATGTATTACAATGCAATGCTCAACACAGCTCCCAAAGATTTTTGCTTGATTTGTCTCCATGACAAATAATTTTTGATGATCATGCCCTAAGTCTTAAAGGGACAGTCTAAACCTTAGTCATCTTAAAGTCTTACCTTAGATTACGTTGCAAATAGCTTCCTCCCCCCTTTCTATACCATTCAGTAGGAACAGTAAAAAAGTCATTTTAAAATGAATAGTGTTTCTGCCCAGTTTGAAATGGCTGCCAAGCTTTGCCCACTGATGACATCATAACCTGGGCTGCATTTGGCATCCAATCAAAAAGGGCTCACTAGTTGGATTCAACAGACTGTCAATGCTATTCAGCAGAGTGCCTAGACGCAGCCCAGATCGTGATGTCATCAGTGGGATGAGCTTGGCAGCCATTTCAAACTGGCCAGAAACACTATTCATTTTAAAATAACATTTTTACTGTTCCCGCTGCATGATAGAAAAAGTGTGCAGGATGCTATTTGCACCTTAGGAAAGACTTTAAGATGACTAAGGTGTAGACTGTCCCTTTAAATTCCAATTAGAGAGAGCTGAATTTTTAGTTTTTTAGTGAGAATTTAAACTTATGTATTAATGTATGGTATTGAATGTCCCCTTTTTTGAAGATACACTAAAAGTAAAAGTGTCCATTACCTTGCAACTCCCATAATAAATTGTTACAAGCCTTATATTAAACTTTTAAAAGCCTGGAAACTCAAAACATAAACCCTACACCACTGTGAGATTTTTTTAATCCATGACAAATATAGAACATTTTTATAAAATAGTTTGTTTTCTTTCAACATTAGCCAAAGAATAAATTAATAAAGTAATAACAATATGTAATTTATTGCTGGCATATCCCAGGACATATGAGAGAAATCTAAAAAAAAAATTCCTGGTAAAACATTTATAAATAAATACATAAATAAAGCAATTATACCATTCATGATCCCTATAAAACACAATTTATTCAATCTTAAGATACATTTTAAAATGCAGAAAAAAACTATACTATTCAACTTTCAATCTGGGTAAAAATTAAAGGGATACTAAACCCAATTTTTTTTAATGGTTCAGATAGAACATGCAATTTTAAGCAATTTTCTATTTTACTCCTATTGTTAAATTTTCTTTGTTCTCTTGCTATCATTATTTAAAAAGCAGGAATGTAAAGCTTAGAAGCCGGACCATTTTTGGCTCAGAACCTGGATTATGCTTGCTTCTTGGCTAAATGTAAAACTAATGTTTTTTTAATAAGAATATATTAGTTCCAATTCAATATAGTGTGTTAACTTAAAATATAAAATACAATATTGAATCTTTTTTCCCATTTCATACACAGTCAAAGAATTTGCCTTAATTCAAGTGAATTTCTATTTTGAGATCTTAATTCTTAAAAAAACATAATTTATGTAAGAACTTAACTGATACATTAATTTCTTTCATATTGGCAAGAGTCCATGAGCTAGTGACGTATGGGATATACAATCCGACCAGGAGGGGGAAAGTTTCCCAAACCTCAAAATGCCTATAAATACACCCCTCACCACACCCACAATTCAGTTTAACGAATAACCAAGTAGTGGGGTGATAAGGAAAGGAGTAAAAAGCATCAACAAAGGAATTTGGAAATAATTGTGCTTTATACAAAAAAAATCATAACCACCATAAAAAGGATGGGCCCCATGGACTCTTGCCAACATGAAAGAAATTAATTTATCAGGTAAGTTCTTACATAAATTATGTTTTCTTTCATGTAATTGGCAAGAGTCCATGAGCTAGTGACGTATGGGATAGCAATACCCAAGATGTGGAACTCCACGCAAGAGTCACTAGAGAGGGAGGGATAAAAATAAAAACAGCCACTTTCCGCTGAAAAAATTAATCCACAACCCAAAAAATAAGTTTATTCTCATAAATGAAAGGAAAAAAATTAAATCAAAAGAAGAATCAAACTGAAACAGCTGCCTGAAGAACTTTTCTACCAAAAACTGCTTCTGAAGAAGCAAATACATCAAAATGGTAGAATTTAGTAAATGTATGCAAAGAAGACCAAGTTGCTGCTTTGCAAATCTGATCAACTGAAGCTTCATTCTTAAAAGCCCACAAAGTAGACACTGATCTAGTAGAATGAAAGTAGTTTAATGTCCAAAAAATGCATAGGCTCAAACGGAGGAGCCTGCAAAGCCTTCAAAACTAAATTAAGACTCCAGGTAGGAGAGATTGATTTAATGACAGGCTTGATACGAACCAAAGCCTGCACAAAACAATGAAAATCAGGAAGTTTGTAATCTTTCTGTGAAATAAAACAGAAAGAGCAGAGATTTGTCCTTTCAAGGAACTTGCAGACAAACCTTTATCCAACCCATCCTGAAGAAACTGTAAAATTCTAGGAATTCTAAAAGAATGCCAAGAGAATTTAGAAGAACACCATGAAATGTAAGTCTTCCAAACTCGATAATAAATCTTTCTAGAAACAGATTTACGAGCCTGCAACATAGTATTAATCACTGAGTCAGAGAAACCTCTATGACTAAGCACTAAGCGTTCAATCTCCATACCTTCAAATTTAATGATTTGAGATCCTGATGGAAAAACAGACCTTGAGATAGAAGGTCTGGCCTCAGTGGAAGTGGCCAAGGTTGGCAACTGGACATCCGGACAAGATCCTCATACCAAAACCTGTGAGGCCATGCTGGAGCTACCAGCAGCACAAACTATTGCTCCATGATGATCTTGGAGATCACTCTTGGAAGAAGAACTAGAGGCGGGAAAATATAAGCAGGTTGATAACACCAAGAAAGTGTCAATGCATCTACTGCTTCCGCCTGAGGATCCCTGGACCTGGAGCGGTACCTGGGAAGTTTTTTGTTTAGATGAGATGACATCAGATCTATATCTGGAAGCCCCCACAGCTGAACAATTTGAAAAAACACATCTGGGTAGAGAAACCATTCTCCCGGATGTAAAGTCTGACGACTGAGGTAATCCGCTTCCCAATTGTCTATACTTGGGATATGAACCACAGAAATTAGACAGGAGCTGGATTTTGCCCAAACAAGTATCCGAGATACTTCTTTCATAGCTTGAGGACTGTGAGTCCCACCCTGATGATTGACATATGCCACAGTTGTGATATTGTCTGTCTGAAAAAAATGAATGGTTCTTTCTTCAACAGAAGCCAAAATTGAAGAGCCCTCAGAATCGCACGGAGTTCCAAAATATTGATTGGTAATCTCGCCTCTTGAGATTTCCAAACTCCTTGTGCTGTCAGAGATCCCCCAAACAGCCCCCCAACCTGAAAGACTCGCATCTGTTGTGATCACAGTCCAGGTTGGACAGACAAAAGAGGCCCCTAAAATTATACGATGGTGATCTAACCACCAAGTCAGAGAAAGTCGAAAATTGGGATTTAAGGATATTAATTGTGATATCCTTGTATAATTCCTGCACCAATGGTTCAGCATACAAAGCTGGAAAGGTCTTATATGAAAACGAGCAAAGGGGATCGCATCCGATGCTGCAGTCATGAGACCTTAAACTTCCATGCACATAGCTACTGAAGGGAATGACTGAGACTGAAGGTTCCGACAGGCTGCAACAAATTTCAAATGTCTCTTGTCTGTTAGAGACAAAGTCATGGACACTGAATCTATCTGGAAAAGGTTACCCTTGTCTGAGGAATCAAATAACTTTTTGGAAAAATGGATCCTCCAACCATGTCTTCGAAGAAACAATACTAGTTGATTTGTGTGAGATTCTGCAGAATGTAAAGATTGAGCGAGTACCAAGATATCATCCAAATAAGGAAACACCGCATTACCCCGCTCTCTGATTACAGAGAGTAGGGCACCTAGAACCTTTGAAAAGATTCTTGGAGCTGTTGCTAGGCCAAAAGGAAGAGCAACAAATTGGTAATGCTTGTCTAGAAAAGAGAATCTCAGGAACTGATAATGATCTGGATGAATCAGAACATGAAGATATGCATCCTGTAAGTCTATTGTGGACATATAATGCCCTTGCTGAACAAAAGGCAGAATAGTCCTTATAGTCACCATTTTGAAAGTTGGTACCCTTACATATTGATTCAAAATCTTTAGATACAAAACTGGTCTGAATGAATTCTCTTTCTTTGGGACAATGAATAGATTTGAATAAAACCCCAGACCCTGTTCTGGAAACTGAACTGGCATGATTACCCCTGATAACTCCAGGTCTGAAACACACTTCAGAAAAGCCTGAGCCTATACTGGGTTTACTGGAATGTGTGAGAGAAAAAAATCTTCTCACAGGTGGTCTTACTCTGAATTCTATTCTGTACCCCTGAGAGACAATACTCTGAATCCAATGATTTTGGACCGAATTGATCCAAAAATCTTTGAAAATTTTTAATCTGCCCCCTACCAGCTGAGCTGGAATGAGGGCCGCACCTTCATGCGGACTTGGGGGCTGGTTTTGATCTCTTAAATGGCTTGGATTTATTCCAATTTGAAGAAGGTTTCCAATTGGAAGCAGATTCCTTGGGGGAAGAATTAGGTTTCTGTTCCTTATTTTTGACGAAAGGAACGAAAACGGTTAAAAGCTTTAGATTTACCCTTAGGTTTTTTATCCTGAGGCAAAAAAACTCCCTTCCCCCCAGTAACAGTTGAAATTATTGAATCCAACTGAGAACCAAATAATTTATTACCTTGGAAAGAAAGAGATAGCAATCTGGATTTAGAAGTCATATCAGCTTTCCAAGATTTGAGCCACCAAGCACTTCTAGCTGAAATAGCTAAAGACATAGATTTAACATCAATTTTGATAATATCAAAAATGGCATCACAAATGAAATTATTAGCATGTTGAATTAACTTATCAATGCTAGACAAATCATGATCCAATACTTGTTGCGCTAAAGTATCCAACAAAAAAGTTGAAGCAGCTGCAACATCTACCAAAGAAATTGCAGGCCTAAGAAGATGACCTGAATATAAATAAGCTTTCCTTAGATAAGATTCAAGTTTCCTATCTAAAGGATCTTTAAAAGAAGTACTATCTTCCGTAGGAATAGTAGTATGATTAGCAAGAGTAGAGATAGCCCCATCAACTTTGGGGATCTTTTCCCAAAACTCCAATCTAACTTCTGGCAAAGGATGCAATTTTTTAAATCTTGAAGAAGGAATAAAAGAAGTACCAGGCTTATTCCATTCCTTAGAAATCATATCAGAAATAGCACCAGGAACTGGAAAAACCTCTGGAATAAATAGTTTTAATATCAAGAGGACTAGTTTCCTCCATATCCAATGTAATCAACACTTCTTTTAACAAAGAACAAATATACTCCAATTTAAATAAATAAGAGGATTTATCAGTGTCAATATCTGAGGCAGGATCTTCTGAATCAGATAGATCCTCATCAGAGAAGGATAATTCAGTATGTTGCTGGTCCTTTGAAATTTCATCAACCTTATGAGAAGTTTTTAAAGACCTTTTACGTTTATTAGAAGGCAGAAAGGCAGACAAAGCCTTCTGAATAGAATCAGAAATAAATTCTTTTAAATTTACAGGTATATCTTGTGCATTAGATAGATGTTGAGGGAACAGCAACAGGTAATGAACTACTACTGATGAATACATTATCTGCATGTAAAAGCTTATCATGACAACTATTACAAACCACAGCTGGAGGTATAATCTCCACAAGTTTACAACAAATGCAATTAGCTTTGGTAGAACTGTTATCAGGCAGCAGGGATCCAGCAGTGAATTCTGAGACAGGAACAGATTGAGACATCTTGTAATGTAAGAGAAAAAAACAACATATAAAGCAAAATGATCAATTTCCTTAGAATAGCTCTCTGACATAGAAAAGGCAAGAGGCAAATAGGAATGGGGTCTAAAATAATGAACATATTTGGCACCAAGTATGATGCACAACAAACAGAAAAATATTTTTTGGCACCAAAAATGTCCAGAAACGACACACTCGTGTCGTAGATCATGCAAACTTGTGAAAGGACCCGGCGTCAACTAAGACATCAGAAATGATGAATTTGCGTCAACGAACGTAACTTCGCGCCAAAAATGACGCAATAAATTTTAGCATTTTGCACCCTCGCAAGCCTAATTCTGCCCGCGATTTAGAAAAAGACAGTCAATTGAAAAAAGAGTACACCCCAGGCAAGAAAGACATTTCTAAAAAATGCATTTCCCAGATATGAAACTGACAGTCTGCAAAAGAAAATATACTGAAACCTGAATCATGGCAAATAAAAGTACAATACATATATTTAGAACTTTATAAAATACATAAAGTGCCAAACCATAGCTGAGAGTGTCTTAAGTAATGAAAAGATACTTACCTGAAGACACCCATCCACATATAGCAGATAGCCAAACCAGTACTGAAACAGTTATCAGTAGAGGTAATGGAATATGAGAGTATATCGTCGATCTGAAACGGGAGGTAGGAGATGAATCTCTACGACCGATAACAGAGAACCTATGAAATAGATCCCCGTGAGGAAAACCATTGCATTCAATAAGTGATACTCCCTTCACATCCCTCTGACATTCACTGTACTCTGAGAGGAAACGGGCTTCAAAAAAGCTGAGAAGTGCATATCAACGTAAAAATCTTAGCACAAACTTACTTCACCACCTCCATAGGAGGCAAATTTTGTAAAACTGAATTGTGGGTGTGGTGAGGGGTGTATTTATAGGCATTTTGAGGTTTGGGAAACTTTGCCCCTCCTGGTAGGATTGTATATCCCATACGTCACTAGCTCATGGACTCTTGCCAATTACATGAAAGAAACACAAAATAATTGCGTAGTATGATTACCATTTTACATATGCCAAATCCACTATAATTTATGTTTGTGTGTCATCTACAAACTGTCCAATTGTGGATAATATTTAGGCAAGTTAAAAATTATAGAAATTATATAGTAATGTATTAGCAAATGTCATGTCTTGCATTGATTTATGGGAAGCCTGGATATCGGAGTATGAATTTCTACAGCGGTAAATGATTACAAGTTAAAAACAGAACCTAAAGTGAATTAAATAAAAATATGGATAAAAAAACATTGTGTACACTGTGCAAATAAAGGATTACAGTCTTGAGAGCTTTTGAAATGGCAGTTTCCCCTTTATAGATTACAATGCAATTTTCTAGGCAACTAATTTCACTAAAGAGGATAATGACTTGAGCGAAAGGCTAATCAACTGTCAATCATACTGCTTGGAAGCACGGAATTTGAAATATGCATAGAATTTATAATAAGCCACATGAACACTTATGGCCCTTCAATATATGAAACAAGTGTAGTAAATGTAATGTGTTTTTATTTAGCACCTGAGATAGCCAAATTAATTAGACTTTGTTGCCTGGTTATGTAGACAGAAAGGTCTGTGCCTCTATACCAAAGGCAAATCATTTTGCACATAACATTTATTATAACATCCATATATTCTGATCATTTACGTAATTCTGGACAAAAATAAATAAAATAAAACTGCTATTTAAATAGGAGAACAATTAGGACACTCATTTTGTTTCTATAGATAAAGTGTACTGTAAAGTCTACCACATGAGTAGTGTGAAGCTTCAAATGTTTACCTAAATCAAATTAAGACATACATATAAATAAGTACACTTAAAGGGACAGTCTAGTCCAAAAAAACCTTTCATGATTCAGATAGGGCATGTAATTTTAAACAATTTTCCAATTTACTTTTATCACCAATTTTTCTTTGTTCTCTTGGTATTCTTAGTTGAAAGCTTAACCTAGGAGGTTCATATGCTAATTTCTTAGACCTTGAAGGCCGCCTCTTAAGAATGCATTTTAACAGGTTTTTCACCACTAGAGGGTGTTAGTTCATGTTTTACATATAGATAACACAGTGCTCGTGCATGTGAAGTTACCTGGGAGCCATCACTGATTGGCTAAACTGCAAGTCTGTCAAAAAACTGAAATAAAGGGGCAGTCTGCAGAGGCTAAGATACAAGATAATCACAGAGGTAAAAAATATATAAATATAACTGTGTTGGTTATGCAAAACTAGGGAATGGGTAAAAAAGTGATTATCTTTTAAAACAATAACAATTCTGGTGTAGACTGACCCTTTAAAGGGCCATAATACCCAAATGTTTAAACACTTGAAAGTGATGCGTATAGCTGTAAAAAGCTGACTAGAAAATATCACCTGAACATCTCTATGTAAAAAAGAAAGATATTTTACCTCAAAAGTTTCTCAGTAGCCACATCCCATTGTAAAGGGCTTCTAAGCAACAATTCAGTATGTCTATCCCAGGGACAGCGGAAGGAGCGAGCTTACGTGCACACTCATCTTATTTCCCTATTCAGTGTAAGGATATTTACAATGAAATCTCATGAGAGTTAAGTCAAATCTCATGAGATCACAATAAAAGAGTTCATGACCTCAGCACTATTGACGCTGATTGGCTGCTGTTCATTTCTTCCTTTTTTACATAGAGATGCTCAGGTGATATTTTCCTGTCAGCTTTTTACAGTTATACTGCATCAGTTTCAAGTGATTTAGCATATGAGTATTATGTCCCTTTAAGTACTTAAAGGGCCATAATACCCACTTGAAAGTGGTGCAGTATAGCTGTAAAAAGCTGACTAGAAAATATCACCTGAACATCTCTATGTAAAAAAGAAAGATATTTTACCTCAAAAGTTCCTCAGTAGCCACCTCCCATTGTAAAAGATTTCTAAGCAGCATTTTAGTGTGTCTGTCCTGGGACAGCTTAGGGGATGAGCCTCGTGAACTCTCATATTATTTCACCAATCAGGTAAAGGAAGCTTATTATGAAATCTCATGAGAGTTAAGTCAAATCTCATGAGATCACAGTAAGAGTTCATGACCTCAGCACTGCTGATGCTGATTGGCTGCTGTTCATTTCTTCATTTTTTTTTATTTTTTTTTACCTGCAGCTGGGAGCAGCTGAGTATAACTTTTTACACAGAACTTACTCTGCTGAGCTGAGGAGATTGTGAGGTAAAATATCTTCCTTTTTTACATAGAGATGCTCAGGTGATATTTTCCTGTCGGCTTTTTATAGTTATACTGCATCAGTTTCAAGTGATTTAGCATATGAGTATTATGTCCCTTTAAGTCTCTAAAAATTAATAATCTATTTAGCTTTAGCTGCTGCTTTTTCACACATATGATTTTAAACAACTTTCCAATTTACTTTTATTATAAAATGTTCTTAGTTTTCTTGTTATCCTTTGTTGAAAATAATGGAACGTAAGTTCAGGAGCGTGCATGTGTCTTCAGCACTATATGGCAGCAGTTTTTAAACAATGTTATGCATTAGCAAAAGCACTAGATGGCAGCACTATTTCCTGTCATGTAGTGCTGCAGACATGTGCACGCGACCTATTCGGATATCTCTTTAACAAAGAACGCAGCAAATTTGATAATAGAAGTAAATTTAGGAGGGGCGGAGCCGGCTGCTGGCATGAGAACAGCATAACTCCGGAGTTCCGCCACTAAGGCCCTTAAAACAGCATTTTATTCTGGCCATCTTACTCCTATTTTATCCCTAACAAGAGGAGACAAGCTCCATTACCTTCCCCCACCTAATTGGGAAAAGATTTCCAACGGTACAGGACCAAACTCGCTAGGCCACGCCGGACCTACTAGGCTAAAAAGACCTTGACACCTTCTCTGCAGTTGGATTACGATCCACCGGCCTGGTAGCAGCACTAAACAAAGTGTTTCCACTTCTACCAGATACCGCATCACTATCAGCAAGTCCCGGCAGAAAACCGCAGGCCTCACACTCAGGTCCGGATACCGGCAAAAAATTTAGTCCCCGGCATGGGCCTAGCAGGGATCATCACTTGGAAGCTGGTAAGCCGGCAAAGCTTGTTTTTGATACAGCACAATCCCACTAAGGTCTACCCTTGCTACACCCAATCTAGACCTTTTATCCAGTAACTAAACTCCAGTTTTCTGCACAAGAAGGAATTAACCCCTCTAACAGCACCAACTATTCAACACTCTCTTCTGGAGCATACGATAAACTCTTATTCTCTCCTGAAGCCTGATCCTCTACACTTGCTGCTGATCCGAACTCAACTACTATAAGAAGATAGTATACTTCTAGGCCATTCTTTAAAGCTACATTTTCATTACAGTTAAACCTACTGTAGGACTGAAACCCTTTTTTTACCATTTCCAGGCAAATAAACATACATACATATCAACTATTATGGCAACCAGATTGAATCTAAAGCTAGACAAATTAGTGAAACCGCTAACTATATCCTCATTTCTGCAATGCTCCGACCCAGCAAAAATTTCTCCTACTAACCAAAAATTTCCAGCAATCTCCTCTCAGGACTCACAACCCTGCAAGTCCCAAACAGAGGATCTTCAAATCCCAGCCTCTCTATTGCAAAGTTTACCCTCAAAACAAGACATTGCAGATACAGTATGCTCTTGCATAAGAGAGAGATGGCAGGGATAAAACAGGATATACACACACTTGGCATTCAGGTCGAGACTCTAGAAAGTAACCAAGATACCATCAAAGAAAACATCTAACAACTTACAGTTCAAGAAACTATTCTATCACTCCAAGAAAAGTTAGAAGATCTTGAGAATCATAGTAGGCACAAAAACCTACGAATAAGAGGAGTGCCGGAATCAGTGTTATCTAGAGACTACCTCCAAAACCTTTTTCAACATCTGAAAGATTCTACTTTCCCAGAAGAGATAAAATGGGTCAGAGCACACAGGACCCTGAGACCCAAACCTCCAGACTCTGCTCCACCCCGGGACATTGAGATTCGATTTAAAATTGTCCAGGAGAAGAAAATACTCTTAAATCAATCAAGGAAGAATCAACCTATCTGCTTCAGAGGGAACGTCCTTCAATTCTTCCAAAACCTCTCAAACAAAGAAAGGAATTATCACCACTCACCACCTTACTGCGCAATAAAATAATACCTTACAGATGGGGCTTTCTAACACACATCTGGACCATCAGAAACAACACCCGCCTCATTTGCTCAAGTCCCAAGATGACATCCACAACTTCTGCTCCACACTTGGACTCGATCCCCCCTCAGTCCCTCCCCAGAACCCCCCATTTCAATACCTTTGCCTAAAAGATCAGGAAACCCAGCTGACTCTTGGCACACTGTACAATTGAAGAAGAACATCCCACCTGTTACCTCACCCAGGAGTCAAACCGTCTCCAGTCCCACACCTTCAACTAACTAATCTTAAAGACCCATCTTCGAGACGAGGAAAACCGAACTGACCTCCAGATGTTATCCCTTCCAAGGATGGGCAAGTAAATGTAACTATTACTCCACCATCAGACTTTATACACCACAGTTACCTAGGTTTGCTTCTTATACCTTGCTTAGAAGTTAGATGGTCCTTAAATTCCATTAACTTGCCACCTATTCCCCCGTTCCCTTCCCTCTTCAGTCTCTGTAGACTCATGAATAATAGGGCTAGTAGTGGCATTACCCCCTAACCACTCTCACTTATGTCCTACAATAGGAAGAGAAACTTTTTCTTTCTACTTTTGTTACTGAGTTTATTATTGTTATTTATACTATCACCTAGATTACGAGTTTTGCGTTATGAGTCAAATAGCAGTGTTTTGGCCCATAATGCATCATTTTCCCTAACGCAGCCATTACAAGTCTTGTCGGTATAGGTGTACCACAAGCCTTTTAGCCTGTACCGCAACGTCAGTCCTGCACTCCTAAAAATTATGTTTTTAAATGTGATTCCCATAGCGCCGGTATTACGAGTTTTGCTGTCTGGCTAAAAAGTGAGCGTTACAGCCTAAAACGCCAAGATCTGTAACGCCATCTAAAGTCAGTAGTTATGAGTTTTACACTACAGATCTGTAACATAAAACTCATAACTAAAGTGTTAAAAAGTATACTAACACCCATAAACTACCTATTAACCCCTAAACCGAGGCCCTCCCGCATCGCAAAAACTAAATTAAATATCTTAAACCCTAATCTGCCGCTCCCGATATCGCCGCCACTTTAAAAAATATTAAACCCTATTCCGCCACTCCCTGACATCCTCACCACTATACTAAAGTTATTAACCCCTAAACTGCTGCCTTCCTGCATCAAACACTATTAAAATATTATTAACCCCTAATCTGCCGTCCGCTCACATCGCCCCACTATACTAAAGTTATTAAGCCCTACACTGCCGCCACTATACTAAGCCTATTAACCCCTAAAACGCAAGCCCCCCACAACGAAATACACTAAACTATTAACCCTTAAACCAAAAACCCCCCATTTCGCAATAAACTAATTTAAACTATTTACCCTTAAACCTAACGCCTAACTTTATATTAAAATTACAATTTCCCTATCTTAAATTAAATTAAAACTTACCTGTCAAATTAAAAAAACTAAATTTAAACTACTAATTAAACTAATATAATAATTAAACTATAATTAAACTAACTACCAATTAAATTAAACAAGGGCCTTTTGTGGGGCATTGCCCCAAAGATAGCTTTTTTACCTGTAAAAAAAATCACAAAGAACCCCCAACAGTAAAACCCACCACCCAACCAACCCTCCAAAATAAAAAATCTAATTCTAAAAAAACCTAAGCTAACCATTGCCCTGAAAAGGGCATTTGTATGGGCATTGCCCTTAAAAGGGCATTTAGCTCTTTTAAAGCCCAGACCCTAAAAAAAAACCCACCCAAAAAGACCCTTAAAAAGCCCAACACTAACCCCCTGATGATCCACTTACAGTTTTTTAAGTCCCACTTGAATGCTCTTCATCCTGGAGTTGAAGTCTTGATCCAGGCGGTGAAAGTCTTCATCCAAACGGCCGATTCAATCTTCATGCAGGCAGCTAAGTCCTGTTCCAAGTGGCGAGAACTGTTTATCCAGACGGCCTCTTCAATCTTCATCCACGCGGGATCTTCTATCTTGAGCCCGGATGCACGGAGGCGGTCCATCCTGAAGACATCTGGCGAGGAGCATCCTCTTCATACGGTCGCCGCCATACACTGAATCTTCAATACAAGGTACACGATCCAAGATGGCGTCCCGTGCATTCCTATTGGCTGAAAAATTTGAATCAGCCAATAGGAATTAGGGCTGCTAAAATCATATTGACTATTAATAGGATTAAAGCAGCTCTCATTCTATTGGCTAATTCGAATTTTTCAGCCAATAGGAATGCAAGGGACGCCATCTTGGATCGCGGACCTTGTATTGAAGATTCAGTGTACGACGGCCACCATATGAAGCGGATGCTCCGTGCCGAATGTCTTCAGGATGGACCCGCTCCGCGCCTCCGGGATCAAAATAGAAGATGTCGCTTGGATGAAGATTGAAGAGGCCGCCTGGATGAAGACTTTTTACCACTTGGATCAGGACTTTGCCGCCGGCATGAAGATTGAAGAGGCCATCTGGATGAAGACTTATGGCCGCCTGAATCAGGACTTCAACTCTGGGATCAAGATCGTTCAAGCGGGACTTAAAAAACTGTAAGTGGATCGTCAGGGGATTAGTGTTTTTTAAAGGGTTTTTTGGGTGGGGTTTTTTTTTTAGTTTAGGGTCTGGGCAGTAAAAGAGCTAAATACCCTTTTCAGGGCAATGGGTAGCTTAGGTTTTTAGATAGTTTTTTTATTTTGTGGATTTGGGTTTGTTGTTAGTGGGTATTTGTATTTTTTTGTCACAAAAAGAGCTGATATCTTTAGGGCAATGCCCTACAAAAGGCCCTTTTAAGGGCCATTTGTAGTTTATTCTAGATTAGGTTTTTTATTTTGGGGTGGTTTTTTTTATGGGTATTAGAATACGATTTTTTTTTTATTTTTGATAATTTGTTATTTTGTGTAATGTATATTTTTAGGGGGTGTTTTTTTTTTAGCAAAAGAGCTGTTTAACTTAGGGCAATGCCCTACAAAAGGCCCTTTTAAGTGTCCTTGGTAGTTTGAGGGGTGGGGGTTTGTATAGTGTTAGAGGGTGTTGTATGTTTTTTTGGAGCAAAAGAGCTGTTTATCTCAGGGCAATGTCCCCCAAAATGCCCTTTTAACCTCTTAAGGACATATGACGGAACAATTGAGCAAACTGAAAGCTGTGTCCTTTAAAGGGTTAAGGCTCCTTGGTAGTTTATTCTAGATTAGACTTTTTTATTTTGGTTTTTTTTTTTTTTTTTTTAAAAAGGGTATGGTAGATTTTTTTTCTTTTTGGTGATTGTAGTGTTTTTTTTCTTTGTAACGTTAGGTTTTAGTGTAAGGTAGGTTAGGTTTAATTTCACATGTAAGTTTGTATTTATTTTAACTAGGTCGTTAGTAAATAGTTCATAACTATTTACTAACTAGTCTACCTAGTTAAATTAATACAAACTTACCTGTGAAAAAAAATAAAACCTAAGCTAGCTACTATATAACTATTAGTTATATTGCAGCTAGCTTAGGTTTTATTTTACAGGTAAGTATTTAGTTTTAAATAGGTATTATTTAGTTAATAATTGTAAATTTAATTTAGATCTATGTTAATTATGTTAAAGTTAGAGGGTGTTATGGTTAGATTTAGGGTTAGGGTTAGGTTTAGGGTCAGGTGTAGGGGTTAATAGTTTCATTTAGATTGCTGCAATGTGGGGGGCTGGCGGTTTAGGGGTTAATAGGTTTATTTAGTTAATAATTTTAATTAGCTATATTTTAATTATTTATACCTTATGGTGGTTATCCCTTTAAGACATCCCCTTTATATTCCCATGATCCTCTTTTCAACTTGCCAACTATTGTTTAACAGAGTAGCATATAGTTCAACAGAACAAGCTGTTCTACAAACTCTCCTGCCTCTAACCTTACGGATCTGAGTTTCCTTGAAGATTGGGATCACCTACAGGATACCTTACCAAATAATTTAATATGTGCCAGTTTCCTCTCCGCTTGCCAAAACTTTTTGCTTATTGTACTTTACTTTTCCTTGGCGAACAAGCACACACTCTACCGCAGCACTGCAGCTGTTTGATTATTTATCCATACTGCAGTAGCGGACACCTGAGCAGCGTACTTAACTTAGGTATTTAAGGTACTCAAAGGACTAAACCCCCTCTAACTTACTACTCGCACTCAACGGCTCAACCGCTGCATCACCACAAAACCGCGGTTCCCGATCCTCCATCAGACTGTCAGCAGTTCTACAAATCAGATTGGTTGATGCATTCACACTACCCAGCATTACGTCATGGCAGTTCACGGAGTTCTCACTTTACACTGCAATTGTCTGCCTTCCTGGAACAAGGTGTAAACACGCAAATCTGCAGCAACTCTTCTCTCTGCTCAGTGCTTTTAAGGAAGTAACAAACTGGCATCTACTAAAGAGACTTGTATCAATTTATCTACTATAGGGAATTCTGTTACTTTAACTCTATTTTTTCCTTAGTAGTTAGATACTCCAAAATACAGGAACCTTACGGATCTTCCTCCTGTAACCAACTAGTTTTACTATAATAATAAACTACTGAATATTCCAGATAAACCCTCTACTTCTCACTAATAATAATCTGCAGTTGAGATCCAGTACTTTGTAACTACAATCAGCAACAATATTTGCTACCTTACAGGTGGCGTCTATATCAGGAGCGGCAGATTAGGGGTTAGTAACTGTAGGCAGGCGGAGGCGATGTCAGGGGTAGCAGATTAGGAGTGTTTAGACTCAGGGTTTATGTTAAGGTGTTAGGTTTTGTCACGGATACCAGGCTGCAAGGATTAAACCCCTACCCCCCATAACCTTCCCCCTATATAGTCTAGGTGTAAAGTGTTTTTCTGTTAATTGTATGAGTCATCCATTGTCCATTTGTAAGTCAGGATGGGATTAGAATCTGTTTAACTAACTATTGTCTGATGTTTGTCTCATTGTATAATATGTGTTTTTAGTTGTGTAGTAACTATCCAATTTGTTGGAAATGTATAAAAGCTGTGTTTTCTGTGCAATAAACCCCTACCCCCATAACCTTCCCCCTGTTGTATCTAGTCTAGGTGTAAAGTGTTTTTCTGTTAATTGTATAAGTCATCCATTGTCCTTTTGGAAGTCAGGATGTGATTAGAATCTGTTTAACTAACTATTGTCTGATGTTTGTCTCATTGTATAATATTTGTTTTTAGTTGTGTAGTAACTTTGTTGGAAATGTATAAAAGCTGTGTTTTCTGTGCAATAAAGCAGTCTTTATTTCACCGAAATGCTAGTCTGTATAGTCATTTAGGTGGGCTCCTGCTAGAATCTCTTTCCTGGGCTACATAGCAGCCTGTTCCAGGCAAAGGAAGGACCCTCTGGCAGAGCTACTCAGTCTGGGTAGCTGGAGTCTGCCACAGGGTGGGACCCTGAGTACTGGTGCTGTCGGGCATCAGGGGTGGCTACAGGCTGTGGTCACTTGCCAGCTACATAGTTGCAGTTGGCAGGGAAGAAGCAGGACCCCTTTTGGCGGAGCTACCCAGTTGGGGTAGCCGGGGGTATCCATCACATTGGTGGCAGCAGTGGGATCTGCTTCTATCACACAGTTTTTGCCGACAGAGGAGATGTGCCACAGTAACCGGTAACTATGGGAACCAAGCTCCTAAGGAGAGCAGAGGAGGCGCTGGCCCAGCTGGACAGTCCTAATTCGTATTGGGACATGCTGGCACAAAGGGACCTTGTCCGCCGACGACTCGGCGAGGGAGGCTCTTCAACAAGAGCAGGGCTATCGAGTAACAACCCTCTCCCCTGATGATGAAGATTACTGGCTCCAGTGGCAGTTCCGAGTACCTTGTCTGGGAGGACAGAAATGGGCGGAATGGCTGTCTGAATTGGATGGACTGGTCCAGGAGGAGATGGTTCTGGATGACAGCTATAGGACCCTCCGATGGTATGCTATGCAAGTGTGGCCATGGCTGGGTGATGGTGTCCCCACAGAGGGCTTTGGCTACAGCGGCCCTGGATTACTATTTGAACTAATGGCAGAGAACCCAGATTTTGGGAGTCAGGAGGAGTGGAGACTTAAGGACATTTGTGAGTACCGAGGGAGCCTGCTGAGTCTCTCAGGGGTACCCTGGCTGCAAGCCGATTTGGATTTTATATGTGGCAAGGAATTGGAGAAGGAACAGAGAAATGGATGTCAATAACTCTCCCCAGCAGCAGAACCTCTTCCCGGGAGAGGAGACAGTCGGTCTCTCTCCCCGGCGGCAGAGCCTGAAGCCGGGAGAGGAGACAGTCGGTCTCCCTCCCCAGCGGCAGAGCCATCCCCTGGGAGCGGAGGTAGTCGTCCTCCCTCCCCGTAAACAGAACCCCTTCCTGGGAGAAGAGACAGTCGTTCTCTCTCCCCAGCAGCAGAGCCAGGAGCCGGGAGAGGAGACAGTCGGTCTCTCTCCCCAGTGGCAGAGCCATCCCCTGGGAGCGGAGGTAGTCGTCCTCCCTCCCCGTAAGCAGAACCCCTTCCTAGGAGAGGAGACAGTCGGTCTCTCTCCCCAGTGGAAGAACCAGGAGCCGGGATACGAGACAGTTGGTCTCACTCCCCAGTGGCAGAGCCATCCCCTGGGAGCGGAGGTAGTCGTCCTCCCTCCCAGTAAGCAGAACCCCTTCCTAGGAGAGGAGACAGTCGGTCTCTCTCCCCAGCGCCAAAGCCAGGAGCAGGGAGAGGAGACAGTCGGTCTCTCTCCCCAGCGGCAGAGCCATCCCCTGGGAGCAGAGGTAGTCGTCCTCCCTCCCTGTAAGCAGAACCCCTTCCTGGGAGAGGAGACAGTCGGTCTCTCTCCCCAGCGGCAAAGCCAGGAGCCGGGAGAGGAGACAGTCGGTCTCTCTCCCCAGCGCCAGATCAATCCTTCGGGAGTGGAGGTCATCGTCCTCCCTCCCCTTACAGAGAAGCCCTTGCAGGGAGAGACGGGTATCGATATCTCTCCCCAGTGGCCGAATCCCTTTCTGGGAGAGGAGACAGTTGGTCTCTCTCCCCAGCAGCTGCACAGTTTCCCATGGAGAGGAGGTAGCAGACCTCCCTCCCCAGCGGTAGATCTCCTTCTCGGGAGAAGAGACAGACCGACTCTTCCCTCAGTAGCTTGCAGGGTCTCTACCCTTTTCTTGTCCCGGAGTATTTCTAACAGGGGGCAGGTGTTACATTGGCAGTGTGGCCATAGAACTTAAGGACACTGGAACTTGTGGGAAATCAATTGTTTTGGAGCCAACCTTAGAAAACTTGTTCGGGACGTTGCCTTATGTGACTATCCCTGCACCCAGGGCGCAGGGTATAAACGTCAGCAGGAACCCCCCAGGATGCCCCAAGCTCAGGAGAGATGGAATAACCTCTCCCAGCAACCGAGAAGTGGAGGGCCACTGTCGGACAGCCCCAGGCCGACCCGTTAAGGGTCTAGCCGAATCTGACGAACTGGAGGGGGGGAGATGTCACAGATACCAGGCTGCAAGGGTTAAACCCCTACCCCCCATAACCTTCCCCCTATCTAGTCTAGGTGTAAAGTGTTTTTCTGTTAATTGTATGAGTCATCCATTGTCCTTTTGTAAGTCAGGATGTGATTAGAATCTGTTTAACTAACTATTGTCTGATGTTTGTCTCATTGTATAATATGTGTTTTTAGTTGTGTAGTAACTATCCAATTTGTTGGAAATGTATAAAAGCTGTGTTTTCTGTGCAATAAACCCCTACCCCCATAACCTTCCCCCTGTTGTATCTAGTCTAGGTGTAAAGTGTTTTTCTGTTAATTGTATGAGTCATCCATTGTCCTTTTGGAAGTCAGGATGTGATTAGAATCTGTTTAACTAACTATTGTCTGATGTTTGTCTCATTGTATAATATTTGTATTTAGTTGTGTAGTAACTTTGTTGGAAATGTATAAAAGCTGTGTTTTCTGTGCAATAAAGCAGTCTTTATTTCACCTGAATGCTAGTCTGTACAGTCATTTAGGTGGGCTCCTGCTAGAATCTCTTTCCTGGGCTACATAGCAGCCTGTTCCAGGCAAAGGAAGGACCCTCTGGCAGAGCTACTCAGTCGGGGTAGCTGGAGTCTGCCACAGGGTGGGACCCTGAGTACTGGTGCTGTCGGGCATCAGGGGTGGCTACAGGCTGTGGTCACTTGCCAGCTACATAGCTGCAGTCGGCAGGGAGGAAGCAGGACCCCTTTTGGCAGAGCTACCCAGTTGGGGTAGCCGGGGGTATCCATCACAGGTTTAAACTGTATTTTCTTTTTCCCCATAGACATCAATGGGGCTGTGTTACGGAGCTTTTGTTTCCAGCGATCGCAGGTGTTAGACTTTTTTTTGCCGGCTCTCCCCATTTATGTCTATGGGTAAAGCGTGCACGAGCACATCAAAACACTGCTGCTTTTGTGTGCAGTATGGAGCTCAATGCAGCCATATCGCCTGCATAAGCCGGGTTTTTTAAAACTTGTAATGGCAGCCCTATAGGGGGTTAAATAATGCAACTTTTGTGTTGTTCTTTACTTTCCATATAGCGCTCAAAATTTGTAAACTAGGTGTATGTTATTTATAACTGTTTATTATCTGGTTTGTTATTTGTTCTACACCCAACTTTTTCTAGCAGGAGGGTGCACATCCACTCAAACAAAGCAAAACTACAGCACACACCTCCCTTGCTTATTATACTAACATGATATACCAACAAATACTTACACACATAAATGCATAAACCAAACAACAGACAGGTGCGAACACTAACCCTATTAACGCAGAATGCAAAAGGGCTAAATTCACCCCACAAACAATCAAAATCCCTTCTTGACTTAATAAAGAGACAAATCGACATTCTATTTCTGAAGAAACCCACTTCAGACGCAACAAAGAACCAAAATACTTTGTCAAAACATTCACTACCCAATACCATAGCTCAGGCACTTCAAAAAGAAATGGTGTAAGCATCCTTACCAATAAATCACTTCCCTTCATGCTCATCCAATCCACAAAAGACTCAGAAGGACGATACTTAGGTTTAACAGGTTTACTCTATGGCAGACCCATCACACTAGTAAACATATACGCCCTGTATACCAAACAATCCCCTTTTTTCAAAAACATTCTCAACAAAATAATAGACATAGCTAATGGACCAACCTTTGTCGTAGGCGACTTTAACGTCCCCCTACAACCATCCAAAGATAGCACTAACCCAAACATCAAAATCTCCAAAAAAAGACACAATTTGGACAGGACTAAGGAACAATAAACTATATGACACCTGGCGATTTATATATCAGTACACCAAAGACTACACTTTTTTTCTCACCCCAACAAATCATACAGCCGCCTTGACTATATTTTCTCTAATCAATCAGCTTTAGCCTTAGTCAAAAGATGCAACATTTCCCCCACTTCTTGGTCGGATCATTCTGCTGTGAAACTCAAAATAGAATGGTAAAATATACCCTCAATGCCATACCAAAGGAAATTAGATGACAACCTACAACATAATCCAGACACAATAACTAAACTGAATGCGATTATTGAAGAATACTTTAGACAACAATTTTACCCTTTGGGAAGCACATAAGTGTGTACTCAGAGGTGAATTGATCAAAATTAAAGCCCAATAACAAAAACAATGCCGACATACACTTACCTATCAGACACATTTAATCTCTTAGACCTAGCTCATAAATGATCTCCAACAAATCCTTTAATATCCGCAGAACTACAAACAGACATGCATTAGACAGTTATTTACAGATAGAATATCAAGTGCTAGGCTCCAAAACAAACAACATGTTCTTTTATGAAAGTAATAGATCAGGCAAACTCTTACAGGCCCATTTATCAAGCTCCGTACGGAGCTTGAAGGGCCGTGTTTCTGGCGAGTCTTCAGACTCGCCAGAAACACAACTTATGAAGCAGCGGTCTAAAGACCGCTGCTCCATAACCCTGTCCGCCTGCTCTGAGCAGGCGGACAGGAATCGCCGGAAATCAACCCGATCGAATACGATCAGGTTGATTGACAGCTCCCTGCTGGCGGCCAATTGGCCGCGAGTCAGCAGGGGGCGGCGTTGCACCAGCAGCTCTTGTGAGCTGCTGGTGCAATGTTAAATGCGGAGAGCGTATTGCTCTCCGCATTTAGCGAGGTCTTGCGGACCTGATCCGCACTGTCGGATCAGGTCCGCAAGCCCTTTGATAAATGGCCCCCCTAGCCAGAGCTCTGGAAGAAAAAAAAAGATTAAAATCATACATATACGAAATTCAACATCACAAATACTCTCAAAACAATGAAAGACATACTGCAATCCTTTCATGACTACTATTCCTCTCTTTACAATATTCCCAAAAACTTATCAATACAAAACCCCCTATTGAATATGACAACCTATATCACCTAGACCCAACTACCAACCTTAACATCTGACCAGATCCAACATCTTAACAGACCCATTTCTCAACAGGAACTACTTATAGTAGTATTATATACTTATAGCCATTAAATCACTCAGTAACTGGAAAAGCCCAGGTCCTGATGGGCTATCGGGAAAATACTATCAGGTATTTTCCCCGCTTCTTACACCACACCTAACCCAACTTTTAAATGAAGTAGCCGACAACAATCCCTTCCCGCAATCTATGCCAGAAGCTCAAGTAGTTGTAATGCCTAAGCCGGGCAAACCACCAACTACACCAGCAAATTTCGCCCAATATCTCTTCTCAACATAGACATCAAACTATACGCCAAAATATTAGCTTCCCGTATAAGCACTATCTTGCCGACAATAGTCCATCTCAAGCAAGCAGGTTTCACCCCACATAGAGAAACAAAAGATAACACCATAAAAATTCTTCACCTTATGGAATTTGCCAATACTCGTAAAATCCCCTCTGTGTTCATATCTATGGAAGCAGAGAAAGCCTTTGATCAAACATTGATAGGCAAAATCTTCTCCTTGTATAACACTCCACAAGCAAAAATTAAAATTAATGACACTCTATCCCAACCCTTTGATATCTCCAATGGCACCAGACAGGGTTGTCCCCTCTCCCCCATACTTTTTGTCCTCGCCATGGAAGTTCTGGCTTCCTATATCAGAAACAATACTAATATCCACAGCTTCAAATTTGCCCAACACAAATATAAAGCTACTCTATACACAGATGATCTCTTCCTCACAGTCACACAACTAGTTTTATCAATTCCCTCCTCCTCCAAACGCTTGAAACTTATGGCACCTAATCTAATTTTAAGATCAACATTACCAAATCAGAACTGATACCGATCTCAAAACAATTCAAAGCCTTGTGCACTTCCGCACCCAACTACACTCAATCAAATATTTAAGAATCAACATATCCCCAGATATGAATGCGTTAATACACTCAAACTTTAAAGCCATTTCTACCACAACACAATCCCTTCTATATTCCTGGAGCAACAAACCGCTTTCATGGTTAGGCAGAATCAACGCTGTCAAAATGATTCTCCTCCCCAAACTGCTTTATCTCTTCCAAACCCTTCCCATCCCAATACCAAAATCAATAATCCACAATCTCCAAAAATCTATTATCTCATACATCTGGCAACACAAACAACCCTGCATCACCGTGGTTACACTTTACCGTCCCAAAGAACTTGGCGGACTGGGTATCCCAAATCTAATATACTATAGACTAGCTACTTTTCTTGATAGGATAGCTAATTGGTGTAAACACTCAATACATAAGGAATGTGTTCTATTAGAGCATCAATTTATCAATACTTACCATTTAGGAAGTAAATGTTGGTTACCTCAACACAAAAGGAACCTATCAAAACATTTCCCAATCATCATTAGTGAAACTTTCAAACAATGGGATACATACGTCAAAAAATACCAACATATTTCAACAATTCCCTCTCCACTAACCCCTCTCATAGAAAATCCAGACTTGCCCCTTCAACAGTCCACACAGACAACCCTAACCCCTCACATAACTAAATCCATCCCTTTTCACACACTCATGCTAAACGGGAAACCCAAACCTCAATTGGAAATCGCCGCCCTCTTAGGCAGCAGATACGAAAACTGGTTCAGATATAACCAACTCCCCCATGGCACAAAAACCTGCCCCATGGCACAAAACTTCTGGCAATCCATTAAAAATGAAAGGGACACTGTACCCAAATTTTTCTTTTGTAATTCAGAAAGAGCATGCAATTTTACGAAACTTTCTAATTTACTACTATTATCAATTTTTCTTCGTTCTCTTGCTATCATTATTTGAAAAAGAAGGCATCTAAGCTTTTTTTTGGTTTCAGTACTCTGGAGTCTGGACAGCCCTTTTTTATTGGTGGATGAATTTATCCACCAATCAGCAAGGACAACCCAGGTTGTTCACCAAAAATGGGCCGGCATCTAAACTTACATTCTTGCATTTCAAATAAAGATACCAAGAGAATGAAGAAAATTTGACAATAGGAGTAAATTAGAAAGGAAAAACAAATTTTTGTGTGTTTGGTTTTCACTTCACTGATTGTGGTTCCACTGTTTTTTTTTCCCCATAGAGGGGACCAATATTTTGTTTATTGTGCACAGTATTTGTTTTTGCCATTATTTTGTGCTTGTCACTATTCATGGAAAAATTTATAACTCACGGTAATAACACTTCATCCAAAATGCCTGCTAAACCCAGGGATAAAAAAAATACCAAATGTGATGACACAAGTGTAGATATATCCACAGAAAGTGTATCTACAGCAATTGATACCCAGGTTTTGATCACCCAACTTACAGCAATTTTTTCTCCCCAGTTTGAGGGTATTAAAAAAGATCTGGGAGGTATTTCTTCTGAGTTAGTTACACTCTCGGCAGAAGTTAAACATTTTTCGCAGAGAATTGGGGAAGCAGAAAATAGAATTTCTGCCACCGAAGATAGGTTAACAGCCCAGGAGGCTTTTATTCAGGCCCAGGAAGTTAAACTCAACAGTATGCAGCTGCGCCTGGAGGATCTCAAAGATCGCTCCAGGCGCAACAACATCAGGGTTATAGGATTACCTGAATCACTAGAATTTGAGGATCTTGTTAAATTTACTTCCTCTACTCTCCCCCTAGCTATTAGTTTTGCACCTCATTTCCTCCCCCTAACAATCGAGAGAGCCCACAGAGTGGGTCCCAGAAGGGAGTCAGCTAGTGGTTTGGGCAAACCCAGGATGTGTATTTTTAAGCTGTTAAAATTTCAGGATAAGCTTGAGATCCTGAAGTTAGTGAAGAAAGCTGGTACATTAGAATTTGGGAACAGCAAGATTTTGCTGTTCCAGGATTTCTCGGCGGAAACTTCCGCTTGTAGAAGACTTATGGCCCCGTATTGTTCACATTTGATCTCCAAAGGTATTAAAGCTAGTTTATTTTATCCTGCTAAAATAATAGTGGAAAATAAGGGGGCCAAATTTACTTTCAACGAAGTTCCTGAGGTTAAAGAATTTTTGAGAACCCTAGAGTCCTAGGTTTAGGTTCGTTATTAAGCTAGGTTTTTTGGTAGTCTAGCTCAGGTTTATATATTCTCCTTGGAAAGTTTGATTTTTTTGGTTTTGGTTTATTTTGCGATTTTTATTTGTTGTTTTTAGGTAATTGCAATGTGTAATACTGGTATCTCATTATTGTATGAGAAATATGTATATGCTAAATTTGTCTTTCAAAAATTGCTGAAAGCGAGATCGCTGACAAATATTTTATTTTTTATTGATGAGGTCCTTTTTTTTTTTCTCTCTCTCTTTCTCGCTTGCTCTTTCTCTTTTTTCCTTCTTTCCCTCTCGCTCGTGCCCCCCCCCCCCTCGGTTGTTATTGCCAGTTGCATGTCCCTTCCAGGGTTCGGTGTGCTAGTTAGAATGGAGAATAGCGGTGGGCTGTGGAATTCTTTCTTGGAATGTGGGGGGGATATCCTCTCCCGCTAAGCGCAAATTGGTTATTAAAACATTGGCTGTAGAAAAACCGGATGTGGTTTGTCTACAAGAGACCCATTTAGATGCAATAGAAGCTGCAAAGCTTAAAATGAAATGGGTTGGTGAGGTATTAGCCTCATCTTCTCCAACTAAAAAGCGAGGAGTTGCGGTCCTATTTCATAAAGATTTGGACTATCAAATTATTAAAGTTGAGTTTGATTCTTCGGCCCGCTATATGTTGTTACAGGTGTTGATAAAATCTGTCAAATACATATTTTGTAATATTTATGCCCCCAATAAATTTTCAGTAATATTTTGGGACCGAATCCAAAATATAATTTTTCCCTTTCAAAGGGAGAATTTAATTATCTGAGGGGACTTTAATGTCACTATGTGTCCAGAGCTAGACCGCTTTTCAAGAAAGAATTACGCTAAATATAAGTATCACGCTAAATACTTTAAAAATTTTTGTAGTAAATTGACATTGACTGATATTTGGCATATGCAAAATCCTTTAACTAGAGCTTACACATGCGAATCCAAGTCGTATAGGACTTTCTCGAGGATTGATCTTTTTTTAATCTCTGAAGCATTGACAGTTTTCCAGTTTAAAACGGGAATTGGGGAATTCTTGATATCGGATCACGCTATAATATCTCTATCTATTCTTGATACTCACGAGGCACGATCACCAACACAGGTCTTTGGCTTCCCCCGTTTCTTATATATCAACCCGAGCTTCCTATCCTGGATTAAGACTATCTGGTACGAGTACGTATCATTTAACTCGAATTACAGTCATAAGACGGAGGTTTATTGGGCGGCTGCTAAAGCTGTGATCCGAGGTAAAATTATAGCTTATATGAGTTTGCGCTCGAAAAAAATTAAGGAACAGGGGAGTTCCCTTGTTGCTAGAACCAGAGCGGCGTACAGGGACATTCAGTCGGATCCCTCTCCAATGAATTGGGCAGTGTATCTTGAGGCTAGAAAGGAAAGAGAGATTTTTATAAAGCAGAAATCTATGGAGGAAGAAGCAAGATTGAATCTTAAATATAGGAGCTTTCACGGGTGTTCGGCGAAGCACCTGTCTCGCCTGGTTAAGAATAGAAAAAAGAGAAATTATATTGCAGTGATAAAAAATGGCGAGGACAGGTTTTTTAAGCCGGCAGAGATTTCCCAGGAATTTTTTAAGTATTATCAAGCATTATATTCGTCCATTGCCTCCAACCATGATAGCCAAGAGTCTTTCTGGTCCGCCATAAGTATTCCAAAGATACAAGCAGAAGAGTTGGCTTTGTTGAATCAGCCGATATCGCGAGAGGAGATTGGTATTGCTATTGATAATCTTAAGCTTAATAAGGCTGCTGGCCCTGATGGGAGAACTGCTGCTTCCACTAGAGGCCATTTTCAATAATTATTATCTTTCGGAAAATGGGATTTCTGAAAACTTTGCAGCGGCTAATATTTCACTCATTGCGAAAAAAAATAAAAACCCAGAGGATATGGCCTCATATAGGCCAATATCAGTACTCAATACTGATTACAAGCTACTGGCTGGTATTATTGCTTCCAGATTGAATCGCTGTCTGCAGAATTTGGTCCATCAGGACCAGACTGGTTTTATGACCTCTAGGAACTCGTCGCGGAATATACGAAAGGTTATTACGTTTTTGGATTATATGTCGAATTTGGAACCTGAGCCTTGTAACAACGGAATTTTCGACTCAGCAGTATTAACCCTCGACGCAGTCAAGGCCTTTGACTCCATTGTCTGGGAGCATTTATTTTGTTTATTACAGAAATTCGGTTTTTCTGGTAACTTTAATCTCTTTATTCATAAGATTTATTGCAAACCAATTTCTTTTCTTTTGGTTAATGGGATCCGCTCACAGGGGATTGTTTTACATAGTGGCACTAGGCAGGGGTGTCCATTATCTCCTCTCTTGTTTAATGTGGCTTTAGAACCCTTAGCGGTCAGATTCCATGATGTTTTGACAGGAATCTCCCTGGGCTCTCATCGTTTAAAAACTCTTCTCTATGCGGATGATATGTTGATATTTGTAGATAAGCCTTTTCAATCGATTCCAGTTATTCTTCAACTTCTCGCCCAGTTTAGTTCCTTCTCCGGTTATCTGGTGAATCTGGAAAAGAGTGAACTCATGTATATGGGTAATAATTCGCCCTGTTTGGAAAAATTCCCTTTCAAAGTTGTTAATGCAATTAATTATTTGGGGCTCGAACTACATAAAAATCTGAAATTATGGTATGTCGCAAATTTTGTCCCTTTGCTGAAAAAAATTAAAATGGATCTGCAGTTGTGGGCTTCATTTCCGTTGTCAATTTCGGCAAAGGTAAAGTTAATAAAAACGATTGTTTGTGTTACAGAACCTTCCTCTCTTTATTTCCAGTTCAGATATTAGAAATTTATACAGTTATTTTTCCAAATTTATTTGGAAAGATAAAAGACCTAGGATTGCATTAGCTAAGCTAATGCAAAAATCAAACCGTGCTGGTTTGGCTCTGCCTGATGTCAGGCTATATAATACGGCGGCTTTGGTGAAATTCGCCATTGATTGGGTGGCGGAAACCAACTGGTTAGCAATTAGTCAAGAAGAAGCCTTTTATACTCGTCCATTCGCGCTTAGAGCTCTGTTACATTGTAATACCAAACAGCTGCCATCTAACATCAGTAGAATGGTATGTTTTAAAAATGTTGTGGTTGCGTGGCAGAGGTTCTGTATTTGTCTAGGAGTAGATCCCTCTGTTTCAGATTACCTTCCTATTCAGGGAAATCCTAATTTCATCCCGGGCATATATCATAAGGTGTTTAAATCATGGGGAAATAAGGAGCTGATGTTTGTCAAGCAATTATTGGGGGTTTACAATTTGATTCAGACAGCAGAATCTCTTTTTCAAACTTATGATCTTCCTAGGTCTGATTTGTTTGCTTACTTCCAGATTCGCCACTTTGTGCGTGAGAAAAATTGGGAGAATAGTGTGTCGCTAGAATGGTCTGTTATCAGAACCTTAATTAAGAAATTTAGTATGGGAAGCTCCTCTATCTCCTTAATGTATGATATTATGCTTTCTAAACAAAGCGATAAGTATTTGCATAGCATAAGTATTTGGTTGCTTCCGGTTATTACTGATATCACAGAGGAGAGGATCATACAGAGTTGCAATATGGTCCATAAGTGTAGGGTTTCGATGTCCTGGAAGGAATCGCACATGAAGCTCTTGAATAATTTTTATTTGCATCCTCTCAAATTACAAAAATTCTCTGATACTGGACCAAATAATTGTCCCAGATGCACAAATTCTAGGGCTGATTTATTTCATATGTTTTGGTTCTGTCCCAAAATTAATCAGTTGTGGCATAAATTGTGTTATTGGTTTAATACATTATATGGGGTAAATTTTGTTTTTACACTTCAAGATGTGATTTTACTAATTACAGAAGCACATAGAAACTTGGCGCCAATGATATGTATTTTGAATACGATTATATTAGCAGTGCGTCATCTTGTCCTGTTAAATTGGAAAGCAAAGAGAGCACCGAGCCTTGAAAGGTCTTTCAAAGAAATCCAAGGTCAAATTGTATTTAAGTCATATCATCTCTCGGAGGCCTCTGAGAAGAGAACCAAGGAGTTTTTGCATGGATGGTTACCAATTATTTTGTCATACCCTCCTCGGATACAAAGGCAGATTCTTGCCCCGGTGCGATCTACGGCCTGCTTTGCTGAATTAGTTGTGCTAGGGAAATTCCTGGCATCCTGGATAAACTCGGCTGTATAATAGGGCGTGTATCTCTATTGGAGTGTTGGACGGGGAGTTGGTCGTAAGGTAATATCTGGGTGGAGGGGCGCGTGGAGGGGGGATTTAGGGGTTTTTCCTTCTTCCTTTTTTTTTTTTCCTCTCTCCTCTTTTTTTCTTTTCTCTCCTTTTTTTTTTTTTTTTTCCCCACCATGTTATTTTATGTTAAGTGTTTAAATCAAAATAAGACATGTTGATGACTTACAGGGAGTGCAGAATTATTAGGCAAGTTGTATTTTTGAGGATTAATTTTATTATTGAACAACAACCATGTTCTCAATGAACCCAAAAAACTCATTAATATCAAAGCTGAATAGTTTTGGAAGTAGTTTTTAGTTTGTTTTTAATTATAGCTATTTTATGGGGATATCTGTGTGTGCAGGTGACTATTACTGTGCATAATTATTAGGCAACTTAACAAAAAACAAATATATACCCATTTCAATTATTTATTTTTACCAGTGAAACCAATATAACATCTCAACATTCACAAATATACATTTCTGACATTCAAAAACAAAACAAAAACAAATCAGTGACCAATATAGCCACCTTTCTTTGCAAGGACACTCAAAAGCCTGCCATCCATGGATTCTGTCAGTGTTTTGATCTGTTCACCATCAACATTGCGTGCAGCAGCAACCACAGCCTCCCAGACACTGTTCAGAGAGGTGTACTGTTTTCCCTCCTTGTAAATCTCACATTTGATGATGGACCACAGGTTCTCAATGGGGTTCAGATCAGGTGAACAAGGAGGCCATGTCATTAGATTTTCTTCTTTTATACCCTTTCTTGCCAGCCACGCTGTGGAGTACTTGGACGCGTGTGATGGAGCATTGTCCTGCATGAAAATCATTTTTTTCTTGAAGGATGCAGACTTCTTCCTGTACCACTGCTTGAAGAAGGTGTCTTCCAGAAACTGGCAGTAGGACTGGGAGTTGAGCTTGACTCCATCCTCAACCCGAAAAGGCCCCACAAGCTCATCTTTGATGATACCAGCCCAAACCAGTACTCCACCTCCACCTTGCTGGCGTCTGAGTCGGACTGGAGCTCTCTGCCCTTTACCAATCCAGCCACGGGCCCATCCATCTGGCCCATCAAGACTCACTCTCATTTCATCAGTCCATAAAACCTTAGTAAAATCAGTCTTGAGATATTTCTTGGCCCAGTCTTGACGTTTCAGCTTCTGTGTCTTGTTCAGTGGTGGTCGTCTTTCAGCCTTTCTTACCTTGGCCATGTCTGAGTATTGCACACCTTGTGCTTTTGGGCACTCCATTGATGTTGCAGCTCTGAAATATGGCCAAACTGGTGGCAAGTGGCATCTTGGCAGCTGCACGCTTGACTTTTCTCAGTTCATGGGCAGTTATTTTGCGCCTTGATTTTTCCACACGCTTCTTGCGACCCTGTTGACTATTTTGAATGAAACGCTTGATTGTTCGATGATCACGCTTCAGAAGCTTTGCAATCTTAAGAGTGCTGCATCCCTCTGCAAGATATCTCACTATTTTTTACTTTTCTGAGCCTGTCAAGTCCTTCTTTTGACCCATTTTGCCAAAGGAAAGGAAGTTGCCTAATAATTATGCACACCTGATATAGGGTGTTGATGTCATTAGACCACACCCCTTCTCATTACAGAGATGCACATCACCTAATATGCTTAATTGGTAGTAGGCTTTCGAGCCTTTACAGCTTGGAGTAAGACAACATGCATAAAGAGGATGATGTGGTCAAAATACTAATTTGCCTAATAATTCTGCACTCCCTGTATAATGCAAAGGTTCGCGTCTTGTTTGTCGAGATAGATTGAACATGTTTTTGATATATTCCTTTTGTGTTGGTTTATCTGAAGAATTGTATTGTCTTTATTTTTGATGAATAAAAAAAGATTATTTTAAAAAAAAAAGAAAAAAAAAAAAAAAGAAAATTTGATGATAGGAGTAAAATAGAAAGTTGATTAAAATTTCATGCTCAATCTGAATCACGAAAGAAAATTTTTGGGTACAGTGTCCCTTTAATATATAAAATGCCCTACCCATATATCTTAAATTAGATATTTGGTTCTTTCTCTTCAACAAATTCTCTCAAAAAAAATGCAAATACCAACTCGCATTGATAACCATCACAGTTAACTCTGCGGATAGACTAATACCCAAAAAATGGAAGTCTCAAACCCTCCCATCAATCCCTACCTGGAGAGAGGTTGCCACTCAATCCCTTGCATAAGAAAAATACCATTATACACAAAATAAACGCATAGATGACTACCACTCAATCTGCTTCCTTTGCGAAGATTACATCAATCTTGAGAAAACATCCAGATAAACCTACTTAAACACTACATACACTACTAAGACCCCTCTTTTCTAGTTTTAAACGCACCTCTACTGCAGACATGAGTACCAAAATGCAGAACACTATGATAACCACTTTCCAGCTGCCCCTTTTATGACAATTAGTCACCCCTGTACCTATTAACATACCAGAGTTTCTAGTTTATTTGCTACTGCCTTCTTCCTTTCAGTAACGTGCTCTCCTGCAAGATATATATTGCTCACTAAACCTTATATCTTATGTTGTTCATGTTTAATTACAACTTCACTTATCATTGAACAAATTACATATTTGTACTCCTGTCTCAACTCATATGTATAAGAAGACCTATACAACATTCTAATTCACAAACAACTGAGACTCTATACCATTTGTACATTTTTTTTATTGTTTGTATTGTTTATACAATTTTCAATAAAGTAAATTCAAAACTTGTTTAAAATTGCATTCTCTATCTAAATCATGAAATACATTTTTGGGTTTAATGTTCCTTTAAGTATTTTGAATCGAGTCTACAGACTACACAGGAAATTCAGAGGAGATAAAACATACTTGCTTGCAGTATATATATATATATATATATATATATATATAGTGTGTGTGTGTATATATATATATATATATATATATATATACACATACATACACACACACTCTACACCCCTCACATTTTAAATATTTTATTATATCTTTTCATGTGACAACAGTGAAGAAATGACACTTTGCTACAATGTAAAGTAGTGAGAGTGTACAGCATGTATAACAGTGTAAATTTGCTGTCCCCTCAAAATAACTCAACACACAGCCATTAATGTTTAAACCATTGGCAACAAAAGTGAGTACACCCCTAAGTGGAAATGTCCAAATTGGCCTTAAAGTTTCAATATTTTGTGTGGCCACCCTAATTTTCCAGCACTATTTTCCAGCAATTTTACTCACTTTTGTTGCCAATGGTTTAGACATTAATGGCTGTGTGTTGAGTTATTTTGAGGGGACAGCAAATTTACACTGTTATACAGGCTGTACACTCACTACTTTACATTAAAGCAAAGTATCAATAATAAAATGTTTACAAAAATGTGAGTGGTGTACTCACTTTTATGAGATACTGTGTATATATATGAATCGTATTTAATAATACTTCAAATGGTGACGCTTTGGGGTAGTTAGCCCCTTCCTCAGATACAGGGAGTGCAGAATTATTAGGCAAATGAGTATTTTGACCACATCATCCTCTTTATGCATGTTGTCTTACTCCAAGCTGTATAGGCTCGAAAGCCTACTACCAATTAAGCATATTAGGTGATGTGCATCTCTGTAATGAGAAGGGGTGTTGTCTAATGACATCAACACCCTATATCAGGTGTGCATAATCATTAGGCAACTTCCTTTCCTTTGGCAAAATGGGTCAAAAGAAGGACTTGACAGGCTCAGAAAAGTCAAAAATAGTGAGATATCTTGCCAAGGGATGCAGCACTCTTAAAATTGCAAAGCTTCTGAAGCGTGATCATCGAACAATCAAGCGTTTCATTCAAAATAGTCAACAGGGTCGCAAGAAGCGTGTGGAAAAACCAAGGCGCAAAATAACTGCCCATGAACTGAGAAAAGTCAAGCGTGCAGCTGCCAAGATGCCACTTGCCACCAGTTTGGCCATATTTCAGAGCTGCAACATCACTGGAGTGCCCAAAAGCACAAGGTGTGCAATACTCAGACATGGCCAAGGTAAGAAAGGCTGAAAGACGACCACCACTGAACAAGACACACAAGCTGAAACGTCAAGACTGGGCCAAGAAATATCTCAAGACTGATTTTTCTAAGGTTTTATGGACTGATGAAATGAGAGTGAGTCTTGATGGGCCAGATGGATGGGCCCGTGGCTGGATTGGTAAAAGGCAGAGAGCTCCAGTCCAACTCAGACGCCATCAAGGTGGAGGTGGAGTACTGGTTTGGGCTGGTATCATCAAAGATGAGCTTGTGGGGCCTTTTCGGGTTGAGGATGAAGTCAAGCTCAACTCCCAGTCCTACTGCCAGTTTCTGGAAGACACCTTCTTCAAGCAGTGGTACAGGAAGAAGTCTGCATCCTTCAAGAAAAACATGATTTTCATGCAGGACAATGCTCCATCACACGCGTCCAAGTACTCCACAACGTGGCTGGCAAGAAAGGGTATAAAAGAAGAAAATCTAATGACATGGCCTCCTTGTTCACCTGATCTGAACCCCATTGAGAACCTGTGGTCCATCATCAAATGTGAGATTTACAAGGAGGGAAAACAGTACACCTCTCTGAACAGTGTCTGGGATGCTGTGGTTGCTGCTGCATGCAATGTTGATGGTGAACAGATCAAAACACTGACAGAATCCATGGATGGCAGGCGTTTGAGTGTCCTTGCAAAGAAAGGTGGCTATATTGGTCACTGATTTGTTTTTGTTTTGTTTTTGAATGTCAGAAATGTATATTTGTGAATGTTGAGATGTTATATTGGTTTCACTGGTAAAAATAAATAATTGAAATGGGTATATATTTGTTTTTTGTTAAGTTGCCTAATAATTATGCACAGTAATAGTCACCTGCACACACAGATACCCCCCTAAAATAGCTATAACTAAAAACTACTTCCAAAACTATTCAGCTTTGATATTAATGAGTTTTTTGGGTTCATTGAGAACATGGTTGTTGTTCAATAATAAAATTAATCCTCAAAAATACAACTTGCCTAATAATTCTGCACTCACTGTATATATATAATATATATATATATATATATATATATATATATATATATATATATATATATATATATATATATATATATAGCCCCGTCCTCAGATATATATATATATAGTAAATATAGTAAAGAATGGGGATACACTCGTCAGGATTTCCAAAGTTACCTTTTAATACATAAAGGTAACTTTGGAAATCCTGGCGAGCACATCCCTGTTCTTTACTACTATCAATACTATGGAAGCACCCTGGGTGGATGAAATGTTAACCGTGAGTGCTGGCCTGCCTGCTGTATATATATATATATATATATATATATATATATATATATATATATATATATATATATATAAGTTTCAACATTTAATTATTTCTATGGGTGTCAAAGTCAAGATTTAAAGCAGATTGTGACTCATTGCCTTTTATTGGTCATCTCCTTAACAAATTAAGATGTTCCTATTGACTTAATGAGCAGGCTACAGCAGTTGCAGTAATATCAATTAGCACACATGAAAAGGGCAAAAAAAAGGCAGCATAATTTTCTACTGTTTAGTAATGGGAATGAATCTTACTTGCTTCAGTAATGATTGCAAGGAGCTTGTTGTTGAAAAATATCACATTATATAAAGACATGTCAGCATAAAATGATTTACACTTCCAGGGATATGTCAGGTTTTCATGACTGACATTGTCCCAAATGAAAAATGAAGTACTGACACTAACAAATGAATGCTTAAGATGTCAGCTTTAGTTTATTGAAGTATTTTTTCTTGTTGATGTTCAGTTCCCCTTAGAATGCACTATCACCCGGATAGAAAAGGCATGGGTCTCTAATTATTTTTCCAATTACATCATAAAATGTTTAAGAGGTTTCAATATGTTTGTTGACATTTTTATAAATATTTGTAGCTATTGATTTTTCTCTTGAGGAATAAAATACAGCTTGCATTTGCAATATTTGTTCTAAAAATGTCTTTCAAACAGGTTACTAACAAAAAATAAAATGTATGCTTACCTAATAAATAAATTTATTTCATTCTAATTAGTAGTGGGATATTCACTCCTGGCCAGCAGGAGGTGGCAAAGAGCACCCCTGCAAAGTTGTTAAGTATCACTTCCCTTACCCATAACCCCCAGTCATTCGGTTGAAGGGAACGGAAAAAGAAGTAACTAAAGGATATAGAGGTGCCTGAGGTTTGTACAAAAGAACTGTTGTCTGAATTTAAACAAGGGTGGGTTGTTGACTCTCTATGCCCGGAAATAAATTTATCAGGTAAGCATACATTTTGTTTACTTTCCTATGGCATAGAGAGTCCATGAAACATTCTAATTACTAGTGGGAACCAATACCCAAGCTAGGGGACACAGAATGAAGGCACCACCACTTGAAGAACTTTTCTCCTAAAAGAAGCCTCAGCTGAGGCAAAGTATCACATTTGTAGAATTTGGAAAAAGTATGTAAAAAGGACTAACTGGCAGCCTTACAGATTTGCTCCACAGAAACTTCATTTTTGAAAGCCTATGAAGATGAAACAGCTCTAATGGAATGAGCCGTAATTCTCTCAGGAGGCTGCTGTCCATCTGTCTCATAAGCTAACCGGATAACACTTCTCAACCAGAGAGAAAGAGAGGTAGAATTGGCCTTCTGACCCCTACGCTTACCAGAGAAAACAACAAACAGGATAGAAGTCTGCCGAAAATCTTTAGTGGCTTGAAGGTAAAAATTTAAGAGCATGCACAACATCCAAGTTATGCAAAAGACATAGCTTCTGGGAAGAAGAAACAATAATTTCCTGATTAATATTGCGATCAGACACTACCTTAGGGAAAAACCCTAGCTTAATACGAAGGACCACCTTATCAGCATGAAAAAATAAAGGTAAGGGTAATCACATTGCAGAGACGAAAGTTTGAAAACTCTGCGAGAAGAAGAAATAGCAAGAAGAAACAAAACCTTCCAAGATAGAAATTTAATACTAACAGAATGCATCAGCTCAAACGGAGCCTGCTGCAAAACTCTAAGAACATTGTTAAGACTCCAAGGAGGAGCAACAAATTTAAATACAGGCCTGATTCTGACCAAGACCTGAACAAAAGACTGAACATCTGGTAGAACTGCCAGACGTTTATACAGAAAAATAGAGAGAGCAGAATCTGACCCTTCAAAGTACAGACTGACAAACCCATCTCCAGGCCCTCCTGAAGAAAAGTCAAAATTTGAGGAACCCTTACTTTGTTCCAAGAAAAACCTTTTGAATCACACCAATGAAGGTATTTACACCATACCCTAAAAAACAGATTTGGATGAAGAAAGGGCCCCTTAAGTAAAAGGTCCTTCCTGAAAGGTAACCTCCACAGCAGAAAAGACGACATCATCACCAGATCCGCAAACCAGATCCTGCGAGACCATGCAGGATCTATTAGAATAACAGAATCTCTCTCCTATTTGATGTGAGCAATTACTCATGGAAGCAATGCAAATGGAGGAAACTGGTATGCTAGGTTGAAGCTTCTGCTAGAGCATCTACCAGAATGGCTCGAGGATCTCTTGACCTTGAACCGTACATTGGAAGCTTGGCATTTTGACAAGACGCCATCAGATCCAACTCCGGAATCCCCCACCTGAGAGTTATCATTCTGAAAACCTCTGCTTGGAGAGCCCATTTTCTGGGATGAAAAGTCTGCCTGCTTGGAAAATCTACCTCCCAGTTGTCCACCCCTGGTAAGTGAATGGCAGAGAGATGGCAATCATGAGACTCCGAGTTCTTCCCTGGTGATTGATGTAGGCCACCGAGGTGATGTACCGAGTGAAATCTGATAAATCAGACCAAAGCTAGTTAAGGCCAAGCTATTAAAGCATAGAAAATTGCTCTCAACTCCAAGATGTTTATTGGAAGAGATGACTCCTCTGGATTTCACAGACCCGGTGTCTTTAAGAAAATTGAAACTGCTCCCCAGCGTAACAGGCTGGCATTCGTGGTCACAATCATCCAGGAAGGCCTCAGGAATCATGTGCCCCGAGACAGATGGTCATTTGAAACCCACCATGAGAGTGAGAGTCTTGTTATTAGAAGAAATAACCAAAATGACCATGAAGGGTAAGGTTATAGTAATGGGGGACTTTAATTTGCCTGATATAGATTGGAAGATTTGTTCTGCTAGATCAGCTAGAAGCAGGTATATTCTTGAATCTCTGCTAGGGAAATCACTTGAGCAATTAGTTAAGGAACCAACTGGTAAGGAAGCTATATTAGATCTAATACTTATAAACAGTGATACAGTTTCAAATGTGTCTGTAGGTGAGAACATAGGATCCAGTGATCATCAATCTGTTTGGTTTAGTATTCATGTGCAGGAACTGTCTACCCAGACTAAAACAAATGTTTTAGACTTTAGGAAGGCAAATTTTTTATTAATGGTAGAATACCTAAAAAACTATTTAAAAGGGAAAACTCTTTTTTACAGGGGTTCAAGAACAGTGGGAATGTGTGAAAAGTGCCATTTTAGATGCAACCACACACTGTATTAGACATGTATGTAAAAGTAAAAGAAAGCGGAAACCAATTTGGTTTTCCAAAGAGGTAGCACATGCTGTAAAGACAAAAAAGATAGCTTATAAAAATTACAGACACACACAAGCAGATGATGATATGAAAATGTGGAGACTGCAACAAAAAAAGACTAAGCAGTTAATTAGGAAGGTTAAAACTCAAGCAGAAGAGAAGATAGCACAGTCAGTAAAACATAGGGACAAAACATTCTAGGTAGGAATAGTAAAATTTAAATCAGTTGATGGTAGAATAATAGAAGGAGATAAGCAATTTGCAGACTGTCTCAATGATTACTTCTGTTCTGTTTTCACAAAAGAGTGTGAAGATAGAATGTCTACATTAAGGGATACTATGAAAAATTGAAACAAGCTTAACAGTAATCTTTTTACAGAGGATTGGGTTTTGTTAGCATTATCAAAAATAAATGTTAAAAAGGCAGTGGGTCCTGATAATATTCATCCAAGGGTTTTAAAAGAACTTCGATCAGTGATAACTGTCCCATTAACTGATCTGTTTAATCAGTCACTATTAACAGGAGCTGTCCCAGATGATTGGAGAATAGCAAATGCAATACCTCTTCATAAAAAGGGCAGTAGAGAAGAATCTGGTAACTACAGGCCAGTTAGTTTAACTTCAGTAGTAGGGAAATTAATGGAAAGCCACTTAAAAGAAAGAATTATGACTTACATAAAGACAAACAATTTAGAGGACCAAAATCAGCATGGTTTTACTTCAGGGAGATCATGTCAGACTAATCTAATTGACTTCTTTGATTATGTAACAAAAGTATTAGACAAGGGCGGAGCAGTTGATGTAGCATATCTAGATTTCAGCATTTGACACCGTCCCACACAATAAACTAATTCACAAACTGTATCTCCTTGGTCTAGATTAAAAAATTGTGAACTGGGTGGAATGTTGGCTTAAGGACAGAAAACAAAGTGTCTTAGTAAATGGAGTTCATTCAGCAGAGGGGGCTGTTACTAGTGGTGTTCCTCAAGGGTCAGTTATGGGGCCTGTTTTGTTTAACACATTTATCTGTGATATGAGCAAAGGGCTACAGGGGAAAGTATGTCTGTTTGCAAATTATACAAAAATTTGTAACAGAGTGGATGTTCCGGGGGGGGGGTAGACAAAATGAGAAGGGATATACAACAATTGGAGGATTGGACAAATGACTGTGATCTAAAGTTTAAAACAGCAAAGTGTAAAATAAATAATGCATTTATGGAAGAAAAATCCAAATGTTAATTACAGACTCAATGACACTTTACTGACTGTTACAGATGAGGAACAGGTCTTGGGAATTATTATTTCAGATGATTTAAAATACAATAATGTAGTAATGCAGCGAGTAAGGCTAGGATGTAGTGGTAGAGGTATTTGCAGCAGAAATAGTAAGGTTCTTATGTCACTTTAAATATCATTAGTTAGGCCTTATCTTGAGTATTGTGTGCAGTTCTGGAGGCCATATCTTCAGAAGGACATTAACAAACTTGAATCTGTGCAAAGGAGGGCTACCAAAATGGTACATGGTCGAAAAAAATAAAACTTACTAGGATAGGCTCAATACACTAAATATGTATAGCTTAGAGGAGAGAAGGGAAAGAGGTGATATGATAGCAACTTTCAAGTACGTTAAAGGACTTAGTAAAACTGAGGCTGTGGGTATTTTACATAAAATGCAAAATTCAAGAACAAGGGGTCATGATCTCAAGCTGAAGGGTAGTAGATTCAGGAGTAATTTGAGGAAGCACTTCTTTACAGAAAGAATGATTGATTTAATAAACTTCCTCAAGAGGTAGTAGTGACAAACACTGTGAGGGACTTTAAAAATGCATGTGGAAAGCATAAGGCTATTCTACAAACTAGATAATTTTATACTGTTTAATATTGGGCAGACTTGCTGGGCCTATGGCTCTTATCTTCCGTCAATATCTATGTTTCTGTTTGTTGGGGAATCCACATTTATCTTCTGTGAGAGATCTGAGTGGTCCCCGTTCCATTGACTGAGCATGCATAGCTGCAGAGGTCTCAGATGGAACCGAGCAAAAGGAATAGTGTCCATGGAGGTAACCATCAGTCCAATCACCTCCATGCATTGAGCCACAGATGGATGAATAGCAGACTGGAGAGACAGGCAAGAAATATGAAGCTTAGATTTTCTGGCGTCTGTCAGAAAAATCTTCATGGACAGGGAATCTATAATTGTTGCCAATAAAAAAAAACTTGTATCTGGAACAATGGAACTCTTTCTCAGATTCACTTTCCACCCGTGGGAACGTAGAATAGACAACAACATCTCGGTATGAGATCTTGCCAGATGAAAAGATGGCGATTGAACTAGAATGCCGTCTAGATAAGGTGCCACAGCAATACCCTGGGACCTCACCACTGAGAGAAGAGCCCCCAGAACCTTTGTAAAATTTCTGAGAGCTGCAGCAAGGCCAAAAGGAAGGACAACAAACTGGAAGTGTTTGTCCAGGAAGGCAAACCTTCAATACTTTTAATTATCCCTGTGAATAGGAACATGAAGATACGTGTCCATCAGATCTATGGTAGTCATGAACTGGCCATTTTGAACCAAAGGAAGAATATAATGGATGGTCTCTATCTTTAAGGACAGAACCCTGAGGAATTCATTGAGACACTTTAAGTCCAGAATTGGACAAAAGTGCCCTCCTTCTTCGGAACTACAAATAGATTTGAATACAATCCTAGACCCTGCTCCTCTAGAGGAACTAGAACAATCACTCCCAGGGATGAAAGATCCTTTACGCAGTTTAAGAAGGCATCTCTCTTTATCTGATTTGCAGATAACCTTGACAGGTGGAACCTGCCTCTGGAAAGACAAGATTTGAATCCTATTCTGTAACCATGGGATACTATATCTATGGCCCAAGGATCTGAAACATTGCATATCCAAGCCTGCTGAAAAAAAGAAAACATGACCCCCACTTGATCCACTACAGGATTGGGGGCATCCCCTTCATGTTGATTTAGACTCAACGGAAGGCTTCTTAGCTTGCTTCCCACTATTCCAAGGCTGACCAGACCTCCAAGAAGACTTGGATTGATCCGACTTGGAAGAGGAAGACTTCTGTCCCTTAAAGTTACAAAAGGAACAAAAATTAAAATTCTGGTGACCCTTAGGTCTATGCTTTTTATCCTGAGGTAGGAAAGAACCCTTTCCACCTGTAATGTCAGAAATAATTTCTGTCAGACCTGGTCCAAACAAGGTTTTTCACTTATAAGGCAGAGATAAAAGCTTGGATTTGGATGTAATATCAGCAGACCAAGATTTTAACCAGAGGGCTCTGCAAGCTAAAAGAGTAAAACCAGAAATCTTAGCACCCAACCTAAGAACTTGCATGTGGGCATCACAAATAAAGGTATTGGCTAGCTTAAGAGCCTTGATCCTGTCTTGGATCTCCTCTATAGTAATCTCTTCTAGGATAAGATTAGATAAATCATTGCACTAATAAGATCCTGCCCCTGCAACTGTAGCAATACTAGCAACAGATGAATGTACATCTTCTTCAAAAAGCCTAAAACGTCTTATCTATGGGATCCTTGAAAGAACAACTATCTTCAATAGGAATAGTAGTTATCTTAGCCAGAGTAGAGATAGTTCCCTCTACATTGGACATTGTGTGCCACAAGTCACGAATAGAGTCAGCAACAGTAAACATCTCTTTAAAAACAGGGGACAGGGAAAAGGGAATTCCTGGTTTATCCCATTCCTGGGTTATAATATCTGCCATACGGTCTGGAACTGGAAATTCTTCCATTGATGAGGGTCAGTGGCATATTTAGGTTTTGTGCTGCCCTAGGCACTAAAAATTCTGCTGGGTTTTTTGGTATCTGCACTTAACAAACACTTCCCATAATAGCGCTCAAACAATGCTCAATGTTCATTAACAACAACAAGAAAGTCTGCAGAGGGGGTATGTCACAATACAAATAGATATTCTGTGAGGGAACACAGTACCTTAATCCACCGGTCGTCTTCTGCAAACGCTTTACAAACTTTCCCGGTCAAGGTCTGTTTCCTCTGCGTGAGTCTCCTCCACTTGCCTCCTCGGCACAGCCAGGTGTGACCAATGAAAGTAGCTCCTAACACAGCAGCCGTAATCGGCGCTCCCCGCAAACCAACTGCAGACCTCTGCAAGTCTGCAAAATATCAACAAGCAGCCAAAAAAGAAAAAAATTTTGGTATCTGCCCGTACACATTTAATTGCAGGGAGCTTTAAAACATTTATTAAAGCAGCTTGAGAAAGATTTGTAAATCTTTTAAGTAGTTGTAGAGGACATAAAAGGAATGTTTTATTTTTTAGTATAGTCTATTAAGTGTGTATGATCCACATGTATCCATTTCTGGGGGCAGTGCAAGAGAGTCTGCCTATATGTTTACCCCTTTAGAAGGGATTTTATTTATATATATATATATATATATATATATATATATATATATATATATATATATATATATATATATATATATATATATATATATATATATAAAGGAAATTGGCAAAAATAAGCAGCTCTAACAAAAAACAATAATTCATTTTATTATGCCCCTTTAAATATGCACTTCCAAATGCATGCTATCAACATGCATGTAAATCTACACAAAATAACTGCTAAAAGCACTTCTTTCAGTGCACTGTGCCAGCTAACACTTAATGCCTCCTCTGCTAGCGACTTAACATTTTATTGCCTAAAATGCAATAAAATGTTAATGTCGCTAGCAGAGGAGGCATTAAGGCTATCCTACAAAACTAGAAAAGTTTATAACGTTAGGTAATATCGGGCAGACTTGCTGGGCCTATGGCTCTTATCTGCCGTCAATATCTATGTTTTTATGTTTCTATATGCCAACAGCAGGAAGGTGCCTTGTCAAAATGAAAACAATTTTTTATAGCCATTAGCCACATATTCAGTGAAGCCGCGGCAAATACCACCCCCCAAAATCTGCCAACCTAGGCACCGGCCTTGTTGGACTATGCCTTAATACGCCCCTGATGAGGGTACATCATATACCCTATTAAGCTTACTAGACCTCTTTGGTTTCTCCGCAACAGATTTGTATTCTTCCAAGTAGCAAGAACCTCATTCAAAAGAACTCAAAGGTGTTCTAACTTAAATCTGAAATGAATCTCCTTTGAATCTGCAGAATTTGTCACTACAGTATCAGAATATGACAATTCCCCCTCAGAAGCCACTGAAGAATCATCCTCATCAGATAATTGAGCCAAACTGACTAACGCAGCTTTAACAGAGTCAGCCTTTCTAACATCAATATGTTTAGATTTCCTCTTTCGTTTACCAGAAACCTTTGAAAAAGCTGCAGAAACAGCAGAAATAATCTGTGCAGCGAAATCCCAGGTAAAAAAACACCCCCAGAAGGTTGAGAGGAACCGCAGGGCGCTGCATGTGAAGCTTAGAAAGCTTGAGTGGAAAGCTGAGGCATAGCTAGGATAACACTATCTTGAGAGACAGGAAGCTCGGTGAGAGTCATCTTATCTTTAAACTTTAAGGTTGTATTTAAACATGAAGAGCAAAACTGTACAGTAGGAATTATCTTAGCCTCCAAACACAATAAGCATTTTTTAAATGATTAAACTTCAGCATTAGAGGCCAATTTATCAAAGGTCTTGCGGACCTGATCCGACAGTTCAGATCAGGCCTGCAAGACCTCGCTGAATGCGGAGAGAGCAATACGCTCTCCACATTTAACATTGCACCAGCAGCTCACAGGAGCTGCTGATGCAACGTCGCCCTCTGCAGACTCGCGGCCAATGGGCCGCCAGCAGGGGGTGTCAATCAACCCGATCATACTCGATCAGGTTGAATTGTGGCGATTCCTGTCCGCCTCATCAGAGCAGGCGGACAGGGTTATGGAGCAGCAGTTTTTGGTGAGTCTGAAGACTCGCTAGAAACACGGCCCTTCAAGCTCCATTCGGAGCTTGATAAATGGGCCTCTTAGTGTCCATAATTAAGTATTAGTTCACAATTAACAAAAAAATGCAAATGCCAAATTAAGTTTATTTATATGAAGCAATAAAACATAAATAAGCACATAAAACCCTCAGCTCTGCTGACGTCTTACCCCTCCAGAAGTTGCTATCCCACTAGTACAGAAAACCGGACACACCCAGTAGCAAAAAACACCTCCTTGTTATCGGAACAGCCCAAATCCACTTGCCACTGTATAAAGAAGAAAATGCAACCTCCACACTCGCCGCAGCAAACTCCGATCTGAACAGAGAAGCCGAAAACCGGAAGTGCTGTGAAGCAGTCACGTGACCACAATAGAAAAAACTTTTTTTAAAATTGCGCCAAACAAAAACGGCGCAAAAAACAACAGCAGCACAGCAAAAGTGATTGGGGCAATAAGCTGAGCTGAAAAGTGATTGCAACAAGTAAAAAGTAAAACAAACACCTATCAAACACTTCATACATTCACCCATCTCTGATGCCTCTTTTCACATAAAAGCAGTGCCCCTAAAACAGATTTAAATACTTTCCACAAGGATTTAACCCCTATAGTGCCGTTACGTTCAAACCTAGAAGGGAAAGCACTTACCTTTGGATCCTGCTCTATCAGGTAGGAGCTGTTTTCTGAGATGTGGCAGCTTCACCATATCAACCAGGGACTACCTCGCCGTCTTCTAACTGCTAATAGCCACTATTACTCTTACTAAAGAGATTGACATGAACACAGCATAGCCCCAATCTTTACTTGCAGGGAAAAGTACCCATTAAAAGGATTAAAATCTTCAGACACCATCTTCGACATCCTCCAGTGATCAAGGCAAAGAGAATGACTGGGGGTTATAGGTAAGGGAAGTGATACTTAACAGCTGCAGTGCTCTTTGCCACCTCCTGCTGGCCATGAGTGAATATCTCACTAGTAATTAGAATGTTTTGTGGACTCTCTATGCCATAGGAACGAAATAAGAATAACATTGTACAATGATTTTATCATTAATACAGACAGTAAAAATTATTACCTTTGAATATGTATTTTTATAGGCCCTTATTTAAAAGGGGAATATGGTAATCCAATCAGCATTTTATATATATAAATCACAGAACCTCCATAGATTGTTTTTGGAAAGGAATTCTGACTGTCCCTTTTATAATATACTATAATAAATGAAATATACAAACAGAATATAACCATTGGCCCTTGATTGATTTTTGAAACTCTTTATGACTAGTACAATTATACAATTCCAAGAAAAGACCCTTTAAGTCAGTTTATACATTTATTACTATAAACATATATTTATATGGAAGAAATATTACAATGATTAGATGCTCATAACAGAATTTAGTTTTTATGCTATTATGTATCTTTAAGTATTTAATTTTAATAACATTTTGAGATTATTAACTATTTAAGTATCATCGTCAACCTGCTCTTTTTTTATTATATTTTATAACTTTAATCAAACTTTTTACTGTATTCCTCTCAACATAGGGAAGAAAGGAACTACAATGAAAAATGCATATATATATATATATATATATATATATATATATATATATATATATATATACTGTATTTACTGAAATACCCTGTTTTATTTGGCATTTGAATTTCTAGTCTAACATAACCACTCACATCAAGCTTATGGCTTTTAGAAATGCAGGTCTGTTAGAGTAAAAACTCTGTAGCAATACCTCCCATATGGATATTTATCATTCTTTTGATGTCTGTAAACATTTTACTCACATGGGCATTTATGTGGCTCGAAATGCATTAGTTTAGGTTTTAGAATAATTATTTCAAAATACAATTTCTCACTACTAGTTGATATATATAAGGCTTGGAATTTCTAGTGGTCCACTAGTCCCGGACGACTTAGAAATTGCAGTGGAACAACTTGTAAATTTGACTTTTTCCTATCTTGAGTGGAATAGTAACTTTTTCCCTCAGGGGTAGTATCTTTTAACCTATGAGTAGTAAACCATACTGATATTTTCCCACCTCTGTATTTATTTTATATATATATATATATATATATATATATATATATATACATATACATATATATATATATATATATATATATATAGAGAGAGAGAGAGAGAGAGAGAGAGAGAGAGAGAGAGAGAGAGAGAAAGAGAGAAAGAGAGATATCACAAATATGTTAAAGGGAAGTTTTGATTTTAAAAAAAAATGCTCTTGTTTGTTGGAGCATGTCATTTTCTCCCTACTATGTATTTTTTGTGTACATAAATCATTAGATGAATGTTTCTAAATTATTATAATCAACTCCTATAAGGATAATCAAAATCTTGCGCTTGTATTTGGCAGATAATGATTTTTGAATCTTGAACACCATAGTCAGTGATTGTCATCCTAAAATGCGTTTGCAATTAGTAACCCTAAAGCTTGAATTTTTTACTACTCGAAAACAACACAAATTTTTTATCTTTTATGTTAATCTTCTTTTTGCTTTAACCAAAAGGTTTAGGATTAAAGACAAACAAAATGTTGGTTTTGAGGGTTTAATAATTTCATCACAGGTTGAAGGCTTTGAACAAGGGCATTGTCAGTATAGTGGGTATGTGTGTATGTCTCTCTAAGGGATTTGAACACGGGCATTGTCAGTATAGTGAGTATGTGTGTATGTCTCTCTAAGGGATTTGAACACGGGCATTGTCAGTATAGTGAGTATGTGTGTATGTCTCTCTAAGGGATTTGAACACGGGCATTGTCAGTATAGTGAGTATGTGTGTATGTCTCTCTAAGGGATTTGAACAAGGGCATTGTCAGTATAGTGGGTATGTGTGTATGTCTCTCTAAGGGATTTGAACAAGGGCATTGTCAGTATAGTGGGTATGTGTGTATGTCTCTCTAAGGGATTTGAACAAGGGCATTGTTAGTATAGTGGGTATGTGTATGTCTCTCTAAGGGATTTGAACAAGGGCATTGTCAGTATAGTGGGTATGTGTATGTCTCTCTAAGGGATTTGAACAAGGGCATTGTCAGTATAGTGGGTATGTGTGTATGTCTCTCTAAGGGATTTGAACAAGGGCATTGTCAGTATAGTTGGTATGTGTGTATGTCTCTTTAAGGGATTTGAACAAGGGCATTGTCAGTATAGTTGGTATGTCTTTTGGTTTTTGTTATTGATGCTATTTTTTTTTAGTGCAAAAGGTTTTATAATTATTTTTTAACTTCATTGATTGAGCAGGTAGCATTTCTATCTGTTTGATGATGTCATACTATTTTGGTGTGTTTTGACCATAAACAAAAACAATGTTACATTGGCAAACGTTTTGGGTACAAGGTAATAATATGAAAAATGTTGTCCTGGGTTTATTATGTCCTTTTAGCTTGGAATTTGAAAAGTGAAAATAGACTTGCAATTGTGGCATTAAGCAATTAAATACCCCAAGCATTATATTAGTGGCAACCTGTGCAACAGAATAGAGTTACTTATAGTGCGCATTGACTAGGATTGACTTTTGAAACAAATAAAGGAGATTTTCATTCATGAAGTATAAGATACTTCGTGTAGAAAGCTCCTTTATTTGTTTTAACTGATCGCCGTTCTTAGCTGCTATAGCAGCACACGGCTAAAAAATTTTTAGCTAAGAGGTGACATTTTCACCTCTTAGCCAATAGCCATGCGGTAAATCCGGCTCCCATGGGCATCAAGTCTGATTTACCGCACGGCTATTGGCTAAGAGGTGTCACCTCTTAGCAAAAAAAAAGTTTTTAGCCGTGAGCTGCTGTAGCAGCTAAAAATGGCGATCGGTTCAAACAAATAAAGGAGCTTTCTACATGAAGTATCTTATACTTCATGAATGAAAGTCCCTTTTATTTGTTTCAAAAGTCAATCCTAGCGTTTATAAAACGCTAGGATTTACCTTCACTTTAACATTATTTAAAAATGCAGACGCCACCTTATGCTTATAGAAGACAGGATTTTAGACTTCAAATTCCTGACCTTTGTCTTCTTTTCCTGAAGACCCCTATCCCCAAGACACTTTCTATTAAGGGGCATATGGCGTTAACATATAATAGGGGCACAAATACTTATTTGTGTTATGAACAAATTGGAGAGCAATTTTTTTTTTTTGTTCTTTAGCTATTATATCATTTTAAGCATTTAACAATGTTTTTCACCTGTACTATTGTTGGTTTAATTGCTTGATTTATGTCTTGCCTTTGTAAGATTGTTTTCAACATTAATAGATGTTGGATTAAAAAAATGGTGGCAAAAAGGACCCAAGTGGCAGCTTATAACTGGATGTAAGGAGAAAAATGCCCATTTCCAGACACTCATGCCCTGCCCGTAATACCTTAGCTAACATCAAGGGCACGTTGGTGTTCTCTCAGATATTTAAAGGGATATAAAACAGTGCTTCTTTAATAAATATATATATAATAGCCAGGATGTGCACTCTCACCTTCCTTCATCTGCCAGGGTGCTAGTGATATAAATAGTAACAGAAATGAAAACATGCATTCACTGGGTATTTCAAAAATCAGATTTACTGTGATAAGTGTAACATTTTCATTTCTGTTACTATATACTGTATACAGGGAGTGCAGAATTATTAGGCAAATGAGTATTTTGACCACATCATCCTCTTTATGCATGTTGTCTTACTCCAAGCTGTATAGGCTCGAAAGCCTACTACCAATTAAGCATATTAGGTGATGTGCATCTCTGTAATGAGAAGGGGTGTGGTCTAATGACATCAACACCCTATATCAGGTGTGCATAATTATTAGGCAACTTCCTTTCCTTTGGCAAAATGGGTCAAAAGAAGGACTTGACAGGCTCAGAAAAGTAAAATATAGTGAGATATCTTGCAGAGGGATGCAGCACTCTTAAAATTGCAAAGCTTCTGAAGCGTGATCATTGAACAATCAAGCGTTTCATTCAAAATAGTCAACAGGGTCGCAAGAAGCGTGTGGAAAAACCAAGGCGCAAAATAACTGCCCATGAACTGAGAAAAGTCAAGCGTGCAGCTGCCAAGATGCCACTTGCCACCAGTTTGGCCATATTTCAGAGCTGCAACATCACTGGAGTGCCCAAAAGCACAAGGTGTGCAATACTCAGAGACATGGCCAAGGTAAGAAAGGCTGAAAGACGACCACCACTGAACAAGACACACATGCTGAAACTAGGGATGGGCGAATGTGCAAATTTTCGAATTTCGAATGTAGAACGAATGTTATTACTGAAATTCGAATTCTAAATTCGAATGTCGATAAGAACGAATATTCTTAAAAATTCGAAAATCGAATGTTATTTACAGTTTTCGAATGTCACTTTCGAATTCGAATGTTTATAATTATATCGAATGTCTACATTCGAAATTCGAATATAAATTCGAATTTTTCGAATTCGAATATAAATTCGAATTTTTTGAATTCGAATATTGCATAATTCGAATATTACATTTAAAAGCATTAGAAATACTATTACAATCTAAATTCGAATTTTTCGAATTCGAATACACGTATTGCATAATTCGAATATTACATTTAAAGAAAAAGCATTAGAAATACTATTACAATCTAAATTCGAATTTTTCGAATTCGAATATTGCATAATTCGAATATTACATTTAAAGAAAAAGCATTAGAAATACTATTACAATCTAAAATCGAATTTTTAGAATTTGAATAAACGTATTGCATAATTCGAATATTACATTTAAAGAAAAAGCATTAGAAATACTATTACAATCTAAATTCGAATTTTTCGAATTCGAATACACGTATTGCATAATTCGAATATTACATTTAAAGAAAAAGCATTAGAAATACTATTACAATCTAAATTCGAATTTTTTGAATTCGAATATTGCATAATTCGAATATTACATTTAAAGAAAAAGCATTAGAAATACTATTACAATCTAAATTCGAATTTTTCGAATTCGAATATTGCATAATTCGAATATTACATTTAAAGAAAAAGCATTAGAAATACTATTACAATCTAAATTCGAATTTTTCTAATTCGAATACACGTATTGCATAATTCAAATATTACATTTAAAGAAAAAGCATTAGAAATACTATTACAATCTAAATTAAAAATTTTCGAATTCGAATACACGTATTGCATAATTCGAATATTACATTTAAAGAAAAAGCATTAGAAATACAATCTAAATTCGAATTTTTCGAATTTGAATATTGCATAATTCGAATATTACATTTAAAGAAAAAGCATTAGAAATACTATTACAATCTAAATTCGAATTTTTCGAATTCGAATATTGCATAATTCGAATATTACATTTAAAGAAAAAGCATTAGAAATACTATTACAATCTAAATTCAAATTTTTCGAATTTGAATATTTTCGAATGTAATCGTAAAATTCGAAACCGAACATTCGAAAATCGAATGTTAGAATGTTATGTAAACATTCGAAATTCGATTAGAACGAACGAATGTGTTAAAATTCGTGCCGTTTTTCGAATGTTGCGAAACATTCGCCCATCCCTAGCTGAAACGTCAAGACTGGGCCAAGAAATATCTCAAGACTGATTTTTCTAAGGTTTTATGGACTGATGAAATGAGAGTGAGTCTTGATGGGCCATATGGATGGGCCCGTGGCTGGATTGGTAAAGGGCAGAGAGCTCCAGTCCGACTCAGACGCCAGCAAGGTGGAGGTGGAGTACTGGTTTGGGCTGGTATCATCAAAGATGAGCTTGTGGGGCCTTTTCGGTTTGAGGATGGAGTCAAGCTCAACTCCCAGTCCTACTGCCAGTTTCTGGAAGACACCTTCTTCAAGCAGTGGTACAGGAAGAAGTCTGCATCCTTCAAGAAAAACATGATTTTCATGCAGGACAATGCTCCATCACACGCGTCCAAGTACTCCACAGCGTGGCTGGCAAGAAAGGGTATAAAAGAAGAAAATCTAATGACATGGCCTCCTTGTTCACCTGATCTGAACCCCATTGAGAACCTGTGGTCCATCATCAAATGTGAGATTTACAAGGAGGGAAAACAGTACACCTCTCTGAATAGTGTCTGGGAGGCTGTGGTTGCTGCTGCACGCAATGTTGATGGTGAACAGATCAAAACACTGACAGAATCCATGGATGGCAGGCTTTTGAGTGTCCTTGCAAAGAAAGGTGGCAATATTGGTCACTGATTTGTTTTTGTTTTGTTTTTGAATATCAGAAATGTATATTTGTGAATGTTGAGATGTTATATTGGTTTCACTGGTAAAAATAAATAATTGAAATGGGTATATATTTGTTTTTTGTTAAGTTGCCTAATAATTATGCACAGTAATAGTCACCTGCACACACAGATATCCCCCTAAAATAGCTATAACTAAAAACAAACTAAAAACTACTTCCAAAACTATTCAGCTTTGATATTAATGAGTTTTTTTGGGTTCATTGAGAACATGGTTGTTGTTCAATAATAAAATTAATCCTCAAAAATACAACTTGCCTAATAATTCTGCACTCCCTATATATATATATATATATATATATATATATATATATATATATATATATATATATATATATATAATTAAACAGATTGAATTAAAAAAGCAAACAACTTACTTGCTTTCTAAGAAAGTGAGCACTTAGAAATTATCAGTGTAGCCCCTGCCTATAGCTAGATAAACAAGCAGACATTACAAAACATAAGTTATAATGTCACATGATTTTGCAGCAGAAGTCCTCTATTGATCATGGACAATAAACCAAATAAAGATATTTTACAGTGTCTCCTAGCAACATTTCCAAAGGGAAAAAAAATATTCTTACAGGAAGTAATGGACACTGCACAAATAAAAGGATTAAAGGTAAAATCATTTTAAAATGGTGAACATATTGCATATACATATTGCAATGATTTCTATTAAGTAACCCACTGCTTAGTGCTTTTTTGTTACAACAATGAAACAGAATGTTTTATATCCCTTTAAGTTTAAGTTTTCATAACCTAATCCCCAATTACTTTTTTCCAGTAAAGTCTTTATTGAAAGATGTATCCTTTTTATGTTGTCCCAATGTCAGCTATACATTTAACTACCAGGACTCTAATGTGCTATTATTCATGTATTCTGCATCATTTTAAATGTACATGATTGAAATGAAATTATTTATGTTTTGAAACCATTGTAATGAATTTGTTCTGTATGGACTCGCACAAATCAAAAAGGGCTGATTTATGTTAACAGTAAAGCTTTCCCCAGTCACTATTACTGAATGTTGGAGTGGCTTATTTTATATCTTGAGGGAATTTAAACAGCTGCTAAGAAAAAAAAAATTATGTTAATTAGTCGAGTTTTATCTAAAGCCACTACAGAAAATGAGCATATGCTATCTTGCCAATATCAATATGTTTAGGTATATGTTTGCATAAAATTCTAAGGAATATAACACTGTGAGATGAATATCATCTTTGTATATGACTTACCATGAGTGATTTAATTCCTTGCTTACCTCGCTCTGCACACTTGACTGCATTATCCAATATCTGGGAAGATTACACCTCCACATATATTGGGTAGCTGATATTTAAACTAACAATTCTAATACAAATTTATTTTGTTATTTTCTAAGTTAAGCAGGAAAAAAATATTTTTATGTATTTGATGTAGAATACACATGAAGGTAAATTTAATTCTGTGAATCACTCTAAAGTGTAAATGTCAACAGGTCTTTAAAGATGAAATGAGAGCTTATTTTGTGAGCTTTTATCTTGGAACAATGGTTTAACAATGGAGTTTCACTATATATATATATATATATATATATATATATATATATATATATATATATATATATATATATATATATATATATATATTATTTTTATTATTATTTTTTCCTATTGACATCTGTGGATGCAATTCAACATTTATCTCACAGATCAACAGAAAGTAGCAATGAAACCAAACCCCTACAACATATATTTGTATTTATTACATCTCCCAGTTTTATTTGATTTGTTATTCAGATATAGAAAGCTGATGGTTCTCAAATTTGGAAATAATGTAAGATGTCTAATTTAGAACAACCTGATAACAATATTCACCAACTATTGGCAAGTGGTAAAGAGATGTATTAGGTCTTTAATCATGAATAGACAAAAACAAATTGTTTTGGATAAATACACCAAGATTAGAACATGGGCTCTTTCTATTTAGCCAAATTTGATCAACCTCATCATTCATTAATGTAAATTTGTTAACCCATTATTTTCTATGGAGACCGTCTTCAGAAGAGCAGCTGGACAGCAGCTTTAAAGGGACATTCCAGTCAAAACTTAAATGCACATAAATAAATTACATCTTTGAATAGAAGCATATTTGCAATATACTTGTTTGGGCAAAAATGCTTCTAGTAAAAGTTATCACAGTTTTAGTGTTACCAGTTTTCTCTGCATGTGCATGTGAAGCATAGCTAGATATTGTCAATGCACCCACATTTTAAATAATGCAGCTGCTCAGATCACCAGTGGGGCTTGTATCATGTCAGCAATTAACAAATGGAGTAATTTCCAGATGGTACAAGGACCTTAGGCTCTGTGAGCAAGTGCTGTGTTTAAAATGCTGGTGCACGGTGCATACTTAAAGACACTTTTGAAACAGCTTTAGCTTTTATAAGAAACATTTTTTCTAATACATGTATACAGGGAGTGCAGAATTATTAGGCAAGTTGTATTTTTGAGGATTAATTTTATTATTGAACAACAACCATGTTCTCAATGAACCCAAAAAACTCATTAATATCAAAGCTGAATATTTTTGGAAGTAGTTTTTAGTTTGTTTTTAGTTTTAGCTATTTTAGGGGGATATCTGTGTGTGCAGGTGACTATTACTGTGCATAATTATTAGGCAACTTAACAAAAAACAAATATATACCCATTCCAATTATTTATTTTTACCAGTGAAACCAATATAACATCTCAACATTCACAAATATACATTTCTGACATTCAAAAACAAAACAAAAACAAATCAGTGACCAATATAGCCACCTTTCTTTGCAAGGACACTCAAAAGCCCGCCATCCATGGATTCTGTCAGTGTTTAGATCTGTTCACCATCAACATTGCGTGCAGCAGCAACCACAGCCTCCCAGACACTGTTCAGAGAGGTGTACTGCTTTCCCTCCTTGTAAATCTCACATTTGATGATGGACCACAGGTTCTCAATGGGGTTCAGATCAGGTGAACAAGGAGGCCATGTCATTAGATTTTCTTCTTTTATACCCTTTCTTGCCAGCCACGCTGTGGAGTACTTGGACGCGTGTGATGGAGCATTGTCCTGCATGAAAAACATGTTTTTCTTGAAGGATGCAGACTTCTTCCTGTACCACTGCTTGAAGAAGGTGTCTTCCAGAAACTGGCAGTAGGACTGGGAGTTGAGCTTGACTCCATCCTCAACCCGAAAAGGCCCCACAAGATCATCTTTGATGATACCAGCCCAAACCAGTACTCCACCTCCACTTTGCTGGCGTCTGAGTCGGACTGGAGCTCTCTGCCCTTTACCAATCCCAGCCACGGGCCCATCCATTTGGCCCATCAAGACTCACTCTCATTTCATCAGTCCATAAAACCTTAGAAAAATCAGTCTTGAGATATTTCTTGGCCCAGTCTTGACATTTCAGCTTGTGTGTCTTGTTCAGTGGTGGTCGTCTTTCAGCCTTTCTTACCTTGGCCATGTCTCTGAGTATTGCACACCTTGTGCTTTTGGGCACTCCAGTGATGTTGCAGCTCTGAAATATGGCCAAACTGGTGGCAAGTGGCATCTTGGCAGCTGCACGCTTGACTTTTCTCAGTTCATGGGCAGTTATTTTGCGCCTTGGTTTTTCCACACGCTTCTTGCAACCCTGTTGACTATTTTGAATGAAACGCTTGATTGTTCGATGATCACGCTTCAGAAGCTTTGCAATTTTAAGAGTGCTGCATCCCTCTGCAAGATATCTCACTATTTTTGACTTTTCTGAGCCTGTCAAGTCCTTCTTTTGACCCATTTTGCCAAAGCAAAGGAAGTTGCCTAATAATTATGCACACCTGATATAGGGTGTTGATGTCATTAGACCACACCCCTTCTCATTACAGAGATGCACATCACCTAATATGCTTAATTGGTAGTAGGCTTTCGAGCCTATACAGCTTGGAGTAAGACAACATGCATAAAGAGGATGATGTGGTCAAAATACTCATTTGCCTAATAATTCTGCACTCCCTGTATAACAAATATGCTTCTGTTCAATACCGAAACGCACCCATGTGGTTTCCAAAAAAAGTAGATGTTTTATTGGTATATGTTGAAAGCACAAGAGAGGCAATGCACTACTGGGAGCTAACTACTGATAAATGGCTTCACGTATATGCCTCTTGTCATTGACTCACCTGATGTGCTCATCTAGCTCCCAGTAGTGCATTGCTGATCCTTCTTCAATGGATATCAAGAGAATGAAACAAATTTGATAACAGTGCTAAACTGGAAAGTTGTTTAAAATTGTATCTTCTATCCAAATCATAAAAGAAAAACAATTTGGTTTCATGACCCTTTAAGCTAAAAATATATGCTTTGATTTTGAAGCTGATAGGAAAGTCCATGCCTGTCTACAACCGGATTGTAGGTACTGATAGTTCAATGGTTGATAAGATAAGCAGAACTCTCACTGCTTTATTGATGAACAGGGACTCGCCTCAAAACCAATAACATATATATATACTGTACATACTGTATATATATATATATATATATATATATATATATTTTTTTTTTTATTTTTTTTTCTCAGTACAACATAATATTATTATTTTCACTGCCGACGTTTTGGGTTGACACAATAGGATGAGTAATTAATTGGGAAGTAACTGCATGAAGAAATAAAATGGGTGCTGCTAAGTATATCTGTACCCTGAAGGGGCTACCTCAGTAGGTTATACTTGAGAAATAACTCTAATTTAAATTCAAAATCATGTCATTTTTTTTATTATTTCTTTTATTTGTTCTTCAGCGGCATCTGTTCTTTCAAATACAAATGCATCAATTCATATAATGCAAAGAAAAAATCAGTATTCAGCATATGCTTGAGAGAAAAATTAAACTTCCCTATGAATAACAATGAATATCTTTTTAATCCCATCCCTCTCATTCTCTGACTGTGTCAGCCTCTGGGGTGCCTTGAATTGAAATGTGTCAATCGCCAACGCATTGCCTTGCGCTTGTCATTTTTGTTTTTCTCTAAAGGGACATAAAACTTTTGCATTTTACTGTCAGCTTTTACTTGGTAATATAAACCTTTTTTTATTTACTTACTGGATTCAAGGTTAACGTAAGCAGTGATTGTGCTATTAAAGTAATAGAATTTAAAGGGACATTATACACTAGATTATTCTTTGCATAAATGTTTTGTAGATGATCCATTTATATAGCCTATACAGCTTTTTTTAATGTATAGTTTTGCTTATTTTTAACTAACATTGTGCTGATTTTCAGACTCCTAACCAAGCCCCAAAGTTTTAAAAGAATACTGATGTATACCTGCCCCAGCTTGCTCCTGTTTGCATAAAGAGACTTTTCATATGCAGAGGAAAGGAGAAGTACGTTTTTAAACGGTTTTATACTGGATTTTTTTATCAGTATCTGTGCATATTTTTACTTACATAAGTGTCAATTAAATGTAGTTAAATGAAAATTGATGTATACTGTCCCTTTAACCTTTCACTTGCAAGAAGTGTCTTTGCAAAACAATGACCCTTTTATGGCAGCCGAGGTGTTAATTCGGACCTTATACAAATTACAAGGCTAAACTAAATTCTAATGTTTTAAGTTCCAATTAAAAAAGTAAACACTTTGGCTTTTTTAATTTATATTAAAATCCAGGCCCGCTGCACAGAGCAATAAAGTTGTTTTTAGCCCTACTGCTGAGAATTAAACGCTTGATAAATGAGGACTGTGATAATTTGTGCTTAACTTCTTTCCCCTCGGTGATTAAGCATCTGGCTACATAATTTACACCTAAAAGCTGTACAGACAACACACAATAGTCAACAAAGGTAGCCTCTGCTTGTAGATGTATATAAACAAAATTATACAGTGATAAAAAAATAGCATCTCACACGCCATTAAATTTGGTTGAGGGCTAATAAATGTAATGATACAGACAGCTCTTTTAGCAAAAAGGTAATTATAAAGAGTATTTGGCAAGTAAAAAAAAGACGATTCTTTAACTCCTGTGAAGATAGCTTATAACTAGAGGCCAGGAACCAGAATTAATTCTAATGTTTTTGCTAACAGCTCCTCAGACACATTACCAAAAAATCATTCGCAGAGCCTCAAGAGGTTCGGTTTGGGCTAATTAGATGCCTACTTTCTTTTTTTAGGTTGTGTTCATGAGCAAAAAGGATTGTAAATTTCCTTCTACACTAAGGGCCAGATTACAAGTGGTGCATTAACAGTTATACGCAAGCGACAAGGGGTTTATCGTGGGTGTTTGCGTGCGTCGGGTTTACCGCTCGTATTACAGGTTGAAAATAAATGCGATTGCGCTAGAATGATTACTGCGTCCTCAGAACTCTGTTTAACTGTTTTGCAAAACAAAAAGTATCACAAAAAACATACAAAATACATTACAAAGCGCAGCTACACTCATAATAACACTATCTTATAAAAGTTATTGAAAAAATTGCACAAAAAAAAGTTTTAAGGGCTCAGAGATATGAGGTCTCAGGTGTTAGAAACAAAAAAGGCAAGCAAAGGGCTTTAACATAGAGATACATACATATATATCTCTTAATATATATACTGTGTATATATATATATATATATATATATATATATATATATAGTTGTATATCAAGAAGGGCACTATCAGGATTTGTAGTTAGACTCTGAATATATTTATTCTGATAGTATTACAATGTCATATGTAAAGGATCATAGTTGACGTTTCGGCTCCTTTGTGAGCCTTCTTCAGGACGAATTTTCTTTAGTCGGCTGTGAAGCCGTACTCCCAAACAAAGAAATAAGCACGTACATATATATGTGTGTGTGTGTGTACAGATGCAAACCCAACATTAATGTATAGCTGCACAATATTTTGAAATATTGGACTTTCTTATTGAACAAGTGTAAGGAAACCCAACTTTCCCATTATATCACATATGTAATTCAAAAGGCTTCTGGAAGTCAAAACAGCCACACTTCTAATGAAATAATAAATGAGGAAAGGAAGCTGAAAATGTGACAAATGGAATGGCACAAGGTCCAACAATTGCACAATTGGATTGTATTCATTAGGTAAAAAAAAAATATTGAATTCAAAACTGCACAAGAAATGTGAAAAGTGTTTTTTGATGGATTGGAATAACATTGGTGAGAAGTTTTATTGAAAAGTATATGATGAGAGAATGGGGTGAAAACAAAAAAAAACAGAAAAACATTATGGGCCTGATTACGAGCTATAATGGATTTATCGCAGGTGTTTACACTCGTCGGGCTTACTGCTGGTATTGCAAGTTAAAAATAAATGTGATAAATTGAAAGCAATGATGATTTACTCTAGAATGATTACTGAGACTTTTTATAAGTAAAGTAAGGTTTTTGGGGTTTTCTTTAAAGTTTTTTTTTTACTTGTTCAGGTGTTTTTATTTTTTTGATTTTAAAATTAGTTAGTTAAAGTTAGTCTGTTCTGGGTAACCTAGGGGGTGTTAGGTTAAGGGTTTTAGATGTTAGTGGGTTACTTTGTGATGAGGTGTGTGGCAGTTTAGGGGTTAATAGTGTAGTGAGTTACTTTGTGATGGGGTGTGTGATGGGGTGTGTGGTGGTTTAGGGGTTAATAGACTAGTTTAGTGCAACTATTACCTCCGGCCAAAGATTTTACGCAACCTTGAGTGGTATATGCAATTGCGTTTGAGAAATCGCATTCACTTTTACTTGTAATACGAGCGGACATTACCACTCAACGTCGCCCATAGAAAATATGGGGAACATAAATTACCGCAAATTCACTCAATCAACATTGCAGCGTGCCACTTGTAATATGGATTTGACCGTAAAGAACACTGTGATCTCGCAATCGAGTTTACGCTCCTCGGGCTGACAGTAGCGATCCACTCGTAATCTGGCTCTTAATTGGCAGAATGAATGGCAAAGGGAACATGCATTCTGCCTTTTGAATGTAAAAATGTATACTTTTACTAGATCAGTGGTCCTCAACCTTTTACAGGCTATGACACACTTGGCAATTCAAATTTCTGTCTCAGCAAACCTGTGTTAATAATACTGGGCTTCTTGTGTGATTAACAGAAAATGTATCATAAATTATACTAAAATTGTTATAGTCACATTTTATTACAAAATATATTTTTATATTAAGACATGACAAAAATGAATTTTTTTTACAGTGATTGATGCTTAGCGGCATATTTATCAATGCGTCAACTGAAAATACGCTTGAATCCTGCGTCGTATTTGTCGCAAGATTGATCCGCCGTAGTTATCAAAGCATCAAGATTGTCAAATGTTGAAATTTGTGATGTAATATACGCTGCCGCGATCTCATTCCGACGCAGATTGATGCTTGCCTCATTACAGATGTTTTGAATTCAGATTCGACTCTATTTGACCTTTTTCCAAATTTATCAAACATTTAACAGGTATGCTCGTGTCTATTCCATTGCAGCGTACCTAGCTTTTAATCCGCCACCCTTGATGAAGCGGATGCCATAGAAATCAATGGGAGTCTGAAAACACAGAAAGCTTATGTTTGATGATGCAAGAGAATTAAGTATATTACATAATAAAAGTAAATTAGAAACTCTATTACAATTGTATACCCTTTCTAAATCAAACAATATTATTGCTCCACATTTGGCGCACTAGTAGATATAGGGATAAAAATGAAAAATACATTACTACTTATGGATTGTGCTACAAATTTGTCTCTCATTACAAACAAGGGGACAATATTATTTCTCCAAATTTGTTGAAAAGTTTTGCCCCAAACTGCACTAATAGATATAGAGATAAAAATGAAATAAATACACAACATAATATAGCTAACTTCCTTTTTATTTTTTGTGAAAAATCTATGTGCACCATGTTTAAGCCATGTAATCATACTCTCCACTTCGCACCAATTTTTACGCAACACTTTTCGCACCAATTATGACGCAAACTCCTAAATAACCCACACACTAGTGAATTTTTCAACCACTTTTGATTGGAATATGCATAATCACATGATTAATGACATCAGCCAATCTGATTCAAATTTACATTTTAAACTATCACGAATCAAATTGCTCAATACTTGTGTCAATGATCTTGAAAGTGCCATTTGTTACATTGTGTATTATACTTTGAAAGTATGTATAGGTGAAATTAGTATTAAAGTTAAACATTGATGCTGACATTAGGACACAGTGTAATATTTTAGACAATGATTTTAAAATTCGAATTGATGTTTGATTCAATATAATCTTAAACTGATAGCTAAAAGGGATAGCCCACATAACATTAAACTGTTAGGATTCAGATACAGCAGAAATTAAAATCACCTATTTACTGTCATGCTATTTTCAGTGTATTTCTTCCATCTCTTGAATTTCATTTTCAGTAAGAAATGTCATGTTATATGCCAGCCCATTTTATAACACCTGTAAAGGGGTGGTTTTTAAAACTAGATTGTAATCAGGAGGGGTTACACAGGTACAGAGAAAAAACTGGCCCCAGCTCTTAAAATATCCATTGATTGCAAATAAATACATATGATACCCTGATTACATGCTATATTCACAATTATTCCTGCTCATAATAATAATAAATTTAAACTATATACATATAGTGGTATAAATAAACACAGAGATATGACAAACAACATTGTTTTGAACAAAAAAAGGAACTAAGGGATATGTAAATATGTTTGCACACACACACACACACACACATATATATATATATATATATATATATATATATATATATATATATATATATATATATATATATATATATATATACAGGTATGTGCAAAGATATATGTACAAATTCTAGCATTAATTTGTTTATAAACTATTTTACCAGGAAGGATACATTGAGATTTCTCTCGTTTTCAAGTATGTCCTGGGTCCACAAAACATTGCATTGATACAATAGGGTATAATAAAATACAAAAATAATAATAATACACAATGGCCTAGATTTGGAGTTTGGCGGTAGCCGTGAAAACCAGCGTTAGAGGCTCCTAACGCTGGTTTTAGGCTACCTCCGGTATTTGGAGTCACTCAAAAAAGGGTCTAACGCTCACTTTTCAGCCGCGACTTTTCCATACCGCAGATCCCCTTACGTCAATTGCGTATCCTATCTTTTCAATGGGATTTTTCTAACTCCGGTATTTAGAGTCGTGGCTGAAGTGAGCGTTAGAAATCTAACGACATTATATTTATTAACCCCTAACCTGCCCCCCACAACGTCGCAGCCACCTACCTACAATAATTAACCCCTAATCTGCCGTCCGCACGCCGCCGCCAGCTACATTATAGCTATGTACCCCTAATCTGCTGCCCCTAACACCGCCGACCCCTATATTATATTTATTAACCCCTAATCTGCCCCCCACAACGTCGCCTCCACCTGCCTACACTTATTAATCCCTAATCTGCCGACCGGACCTGAGCGCTACTATAATAAAGTTATTAACCCCTAATCCGCCTCACTAACCCTATAATAAATAGTATTAACCCCTAATCTGCCCTCCCTAACATCGCCGACACCTAACTTCAAACATTAACCCCTAATCTGCCGACTGGAGCTCACCGCTATTCTAATAAATGTATTAACCCCTAAAGCTAAGTCTAACCCTAACACTAACACCCCCCTAACTTAAATATAATTTAAATCTAACGAAATAAATTAACTCTTATTAAATAAATTATTCCTATTTAAAGCTAAATACTTACCTGTAAAATAAATCTTAATATAGCTACAATATAAATTATAATTATATTATAGCTATTTTAGGATTAATATTTATTTTACAGGTAACTTTGTATTTATTTTAACCAGGTACAATAGCTATTAAATAGTTAAGAACTATTTAATAGCTAAAATAGTTAAAATAATTACAAAATTACCTGTAAAATAAATCCTAACCTAAGTTACAATTAAACCTAACACTACACTATCAATAAATAAATTAAATAAAATACCTACAATTACCTACAATTAAACCTAACACTACACTATCAATACATTAATTAAATACAATACCTACAAATAACTACAATGAAATAAACTAACTAAAGTACAAAAAATAAAAAAGAACTAAGTTACAAAAATAAAAAAATATTTACAAACATAAGGAAAATCTTACAACAATTTTAAACTAATTACACCTACTCTAAGCCCCCTAATAAAATAACAAAGCCCCCCAAAATAAAAAATGCCCTACCCTATTCTAAATTACTAAAGTTCAAAGCTCTTTTACCTTACCAGCCCTGAACAGGGCCCTTTGCGGGGCATGCCTCAAAGAATTCAGCTCTTTTGTTCCGATCAGCCAATAGAATGCGAGCTCAATCTGATTGGCTGATTGGATCAGCCAATCGGATTGATCTTGATTCTGATTGGCTGATTCCATCAGCCAATCAGAATATTCCTACCTTAATTCCGATTGGCTGATAGAATCCTATCAGCCAATCGGAATTCGAGGGACGCCATCTTGGATGACGTCCCTTAAAGGAACCGTCATTCTTCAGTTGGACGTCGCCGGATGAAGATGGGTCCGCGGTGGAGGTCTTCAGGATGGAGCCGGTCCTCATCGGATGAAGATAGAAGATGCCGCTTGGAAGATGATGGTTGCCGGTCCGGATCTACTGTTCTTCCTGGATAGGATGAAGACTTTGGAGCCTCTTCTGGACCTCTTCAGCCGCCGGATGATGGATCGCCAGCCCCCGCTTGGGTTGGATGAAGATTTTGGAGCCAGGACGGATCGGTGAACCTGGTATGGTGAAGACAAGGTAGGATGATCTTCAGGGGCTTAGTGTTAGGTTTATTTAAGGGGGGTTTGGGTTAGATTAGGGGTATGTGGGTGGTGGGTTGTAATGTTGGGGGGGGTATTGTATGTTTTTTTTTACAGGCAAAAGAGCTGAATTCTTTGGGGCATGCCCCGCAAAGGGCCCTGTTCAGGGCTGGTAAGGTAAAATAGCTTTGAACTTTAGTAATTTAGAATAGGGTAGGGCATTTTTTATTTTGGGGGGCTTTGTTATTTTATTAGGGGGCTTAGAGTAGGTGTAATTAGTTTAAAATTGTTGTAAGATTTTCCGTATGTTTGTAAATATTTTTTTATTTTTTGCAACTTAGTTCTTTTTTATTTTTTGTACTTTAGTTAGTTTATTTCATTGTACTTCTGTAGAGATGAGATAAAAACAAACACAGAGGCGCCACATGTGTAGGTCAATAAAACCAAAGAAATCCAAACAGCGACAGAATAAGGGTACTCACAAACAGGGCGGCACTCTGTTGTGCCAGCAGAGACAGGCTGGTATTTGCAGCAAACCAGCTGGCTGTGTGACAGGTCTGTACCGGATGTAGTCAGCACTGGAGTTCGCTGCTTGTGTAGCCTCTATCCGATGTTCCCAGAGTGTTGTTATTTCATTGTAGTTATTTGTAGGTATTGTACTTAATTAATGTATTGATAGTGTAGTGTTAGGTTTAATTGTAGGTAATTGTAGGTATTTTATTTAATTTATTTATTGATAGTGTAGTGTTAGGTTTAATTGTAACTTAGGTTAGGATTTATTTTACAGGTAATTTTTTAATTATTTTAACTATTTTAGCTATTAAATAGTTCTTAACTATTTAATAGCTATTGTACCTGGTTAAAATAAATACAAAGTTACCTGTAAAATAAATATTAATCCTAAAATAGCTATAATATAATTATAATTTATATTGTAGCTATATTAGGATTTATTTTACAGGTAAGTATTTAGCTTTAAATAGGAATAATTTATTTAATAAGAGTTAATTTATTTCGTTAGATTTAAATTATATTTAAGTTAGGGGGGTGTTAGTGTTAGGGTTAGACTTAGCTTTAGGGGTTAATACATTTATTAGAATAGCGGTGAGCTCCAGTTGGCAGATTAGGGGTTAATGTTTGAAGTTAGGTGTCGGCGATGTTAGGGAGGGCAGATTAGGGGTTAATACTATTTATTATAGGGTTAGTGAGGCGGATTAGGGGTTAATAACTTTATTATAGTAGCGCTCAGGTCCGGTCGGCAGATTAGGGGTTAATAAGTGTAGGCAGGTGGAGGCGACGTTGTGGGGGGCAGATTAGGGGGTAATAAATATAATATAGGTGTCGGCGGTGTTAGGGGCAGCAGATTAGGGGTACATAGGGATAATGTAAGTAGCGGCGGTTTACGGAGCGGCAGATTAGGGCTTAATAATAATATGCAGGGGTCAGTGATAGCGGGGGCGGCAGATTAGGGGTTAATAAGTGTAAGGTTAGGGGTGTTTAGACTCGGGGTACATGTTAGAGTGTTAGGTGCAGACGTAGGAAGTGTTTCCCCATAGCAAACAATAGGTCTGCATTAGGAGCTGAACGCGGCTTTTTTGCAGGTGTTAGGTTTTTTTTCAGCTCAAACAGCCCCATTGTTTCCTATGGGGGAATCGTGCAAGAGCACGTTTTTGAGGCTGGCCGCGTCCGTAAGCAACTCTGGTATCGAGAGTTGCAGTGGCGTTAAATATGCTCTACGCTCCTTTTTTGGAGCCTAACGCAGCCATTCTGTGGACTCTCAATACCAGAGTTATTTTAAAGGTGCGGCCAGAAAAAAGCCAGCGTTAGCTACGCGGGTCCTTACCGACAAAACTCTAAATCTAGCCGAATATATGCAGAAATGTAACATAGAACAGGTAGGAAATATATCATCAACCATGACAGGTGCATTCTGTTTTGAGATTGTAGAGAGGGATCTCTTAAAGGATATTAGGCTTGGGGAAGGTTTAAAAGTGTGTGGGAGGTCTTTCCATAATTGTGGTGCTCTGTAGGAAAAGGAGGATTGAGCTGCTTTCTTTTTGTATTGAGGCAAGATAAATAATGTGCTGGTACTGGATCGGAGGTTATAGGAGATGGGGATTAGCTGGAGAGAGCATTCTGCTCAGGTAGGATGGGAGCTTCCCAGAAAAGCTCTTAAACACAAGGCAGGAAAGATGGAGGGTGCGTCTGGATTCCAGCGACAGCCAGTTTAGTTCTTTTAGCATGTCACAATGGTGGGTCCTGTAGTTACAATGTAGCACAAAGCAGCAGAACGAGTTATACAATGTATTAAGTTTATTAAGGTGAGTTTGCGGTGCAGGTGCATATACTACATCCCCATAATCCATGATTGGCATCAGCATTTGCTGTACAATCTTTTCCTTTACTGTTGGGCACCTAGTTTTGGATAAAGTTTAGATGCAAGTTTTTCTATGTGAAGGCCAAAAGATAGATTGGTTCTAACAACATACCCAAGTATTTGAAATAGTGGACTGCGGTCTGTGTGCAATTTTATTTTGTTTTGATGCATAGATGGGAATTTCGTAGTTTGTGTAATTTAGGTCCCATTCCAAAAGATCATTGTGACAGTTTTGGCAGTGTTTAGGAAGAGTTTGTTTTTTGAGATCCACTTTTCTACCTCTGTGAACTGGTCTTGGAGCACTGCTTCAAGCTGCGACAGATCGGAATTGTTTGCATAGATTACTGTGTCATCTGCGTACATGTGTACAGTTGAGGATTTGCAGACATTTGGCAGATCATTTATAACGTGAATAGTAGGAGGCCTAGAATGGAACCTTGGGGAACACCACACATGACTGGGAGAGGGTGGGAGTCGCTGTCAGAAATGGAGACATATTGTGATCGATCCGATACATATGATCGAAACCAGGTTAGCGGACGATCACCAATACCTGAGTTTTTTAGATTGAGCAGTAGTATGTCATGGTCTACCATGTCAAAGGCCTTTGCAAAATCAAGGAAAATAGCTCCAGTTAGGTCTCCTTGTTCCATGCCACGTTGGATGTTGTTGCAAACTTTTAGGAGGGCAATTGTAGTGGAGTGATTCAGGCGAAAACCTGATTGATCAGGGGTCAGATAGATTGTTGGTAATATTCACATAATTGTGTATGGATGCATTTTTCTAAGATTTTTGACAATTCTGGGAGCAATGATATTGGGCGATAGTTAAAAACCAAGGTTATCTCCCCACTTTTAATAATCATTTATAAAAAAAACCATGAGATAAAAGCATATCATGACTTCTAGAAATACAAATACACATTCATTTATGTAAAGTATTATATAACAAATAAATATAAAAATAACTTTCTATGAGATATTGTTTGTTGAGGTATAAATCTATCTATTCCTTGGACATTAAAGGGACACTAAACCCACATTTTTTTCTTTCATGATTCAGGTAGAGAATACAATTTTAAACAAAATTTCAATTTACTTCTATTAGCTAATTTGCTTCAGTCTTTAAATATCCTCTGTTGAAGAAACAGCCATGCGCATGGGTGAGCCAATCACACGAGGCATCTATGTGCAGCCACCAATCAGAAGCTACTGAGCCTATCTAGATATGCTTTTCATCAAAGTATATCAAGAGAATGAAGCAAATTAGATAATAGAAGTAAATTAGAAAGTTGTTTAAAATTGCACGCTCTATCTAAATCATCAAAGAAAATTTTGGGGTTTCATGTCCCTTTAACAGATGAAAAATAAAAGATTAGCTTTAGAGAAATGTGCTTGTTCATGGGCAGTAATGAAATGGTATAAATAAAGTTGGGAAAAACCTGAATAAATGCGTCATCAATGACTGTTAGTTAACAACAGTCCGATGCTCATCGCGCCGTACTTGACGTGTGTGTTTTTGACGTTTTTTTGGGAAACACGGGCATCAAGCTCCATACGGAGCTTGATAAATAGGCCCCTTAGTGTAGAGATGTTTTAAATTGGTACCATGGACTCATATGAAATTAAAAAGCAAACCTAGGTAGGGTCAGGAGCAGCAATGCACTACTGTAAGCTAGCTGCTGATTGGTGGCTGCCCTTATAGGCCTTTTGTCATTGGCTCACCCAATGTGTTCAGCTATCTCCCTGTAGTGCATTGCTTCTTCAACAAAGGATTCCAAGAAAATAAAGCAAATTTGAAATTAGAAAACAAAATTAACATTTTTTTTAAATTGTATGTTCTATCTGAATCAAAAAATATTTGGGTTTTATGTCCCTTTAATCCAACCCAAGCTACTTGATCATTGTCCATAACTTGTGGTTGATTTGTGAGGCTTCAGTTTATCATTTGCAGCAAAATAAACCAATGTTACATAAATATTAGGCTTTGAAAGGTTTTATACAAATATGGTTCTAAAAATTAGGCAAAAGCAGGGGTGGACTGACCAGTCTGGCAAATAAGAGCTGTACTGAGGGCCCGGCACATAGGGGGGCCCACCAGTGGTGTCGGCAAGGCAGCCAATCACCATGTGTTAGTAGTTGCATGCAGTGGGGTATGGCCCTGGATGGGTGGCCCTGGGGGGTCTGTCACTGTGGAGGCCATGGAATGTGGGGTCTGGCACTGAAAGTTGAGGGTGTTGTCTCTGGCCCTGGTCTTTGGGGTCCCTGGCCCTGGTGAGACCTGGGCATTAAAGTAGGGGGATTAGGGAGGGACATAAGAAGTGATGGGGGCTCTTCTCTAATTTGTGCCCAGGGGCCCTGGTTGGTCTGAGTCCGCCCTTAGCAAAAGTGTGTAAAAAATTGAAGGCACAACTTGGGCTGTCTTGCGGCACACCAATTGAGAAACACTGCACTAGATTGTGACCTCTGTATCTACACTGTAAGATCTAATTAGAAGGTTTATGAGTCAGTGTCTATAGCAAGCACTTTAAATTAACTACAGTGGAATACACAAGTGCTTTATAAATAAATCATAAGATTATTATTGGCATTTCTATAGCTTCAGTACAATCTCTGATTGTGTTTATGGTACATTCTAGTTTTGTTGAATGTTAATTTGGTAAAAGTATCACAACTCACGTCCTTGGAAAGATTTCACATTTTATTATGCAAGACGATCTAAAGCCTTATATTAAATTTGTTCTACTTTTAAAATCCTTTTTTTTTTTTATAACACCACAAGCTGTCAGCTTATTTAAAATAGATCACAGCTTTCGTGCCCACTGTTTATATTTACATACAATATTATACATTGTAAGGCATTTAAATGTAACTCTTACTTAAATGTTTATACTGCTAATGTGTCTGGGTAATGATCTCTCCCCTATTTGTAGAAAGATACCCAAGGAAAATGTTACATTTTTACTGGCTTTTTTTGCCCTTCCTTTTATGACCAGATGAACCAAAAATGGATACAAAGGTAAATATGTACGGATTACACAGAAGCAGCCCATACGCATAAATGTAACAAATCTTGTACCTATTTTCCAACCCAAGACACATATGGATGATACCCTTCAATAGAAGCATGATTTGATATTACATGTATTGCAAAAGCACTTCTATCCAAAACTTAACAAGATGAAGATGGATGAAGATAGAAGATGCCATCTGGATGAAGACTTCTTCTCGCTTGTATGAGGACTTCGCCGGATGGATGAAGATCGAAGAGGCCGCCTAGATGAAGACTTCTTGCCGCTTGGATGAGGACTTCACCGGCTGGATGAGGATAGATGTCCGGACTTCGATAACTGTAAGTGGATCGTCTGGGGGATAGTGTTAGGTTTTTTTAAGGGTTTTTTGGGTGTTTTTTTTTAGCTTAGGGTTTGGGCAATGTAAAAGAGCTAAATGCCCTTTTAAGGGCAATGCCCATCCAAATGCCCTTTTCACGGCAATGGTTAGCTTAGGTTTATTTAGATAGGTTTTTATTTGGGGGGGTTGGTTGGTTGGGTGATGGGTTTTACTGTTGGGGGGTGTTTGTATTATTTTTTTACAGGTAAAAGAGCCGATTTCTTTGGGGCAATGTCCTGCAAAAGGCCCTTTTAAGGGCCATTGGCAGTTTAGTGTAGGCTAGGTTTTTTATTTTGGGGGGGCTTTTTTATTTTGATAGGGCTATTAGATTAGGAGTAATTTGTTTTTATTTTTGATAATTTCATTTTTTTTTTTATTTAGTGTTTGTTTTTTGTAATTTAGAAAATTGTATTTTAATAATTAAATTTATTTTATTTTATTGTAATGTTAGTTTTTAGTGTAAGGCAGGTTAGGTTTTATTTCACAGGTAAGTTTGTATTTATTTTAACTAGGTAGTTATTAAATAGTTAATAACTATTTACCAACTAGTCTACATAGTTAAAATAAATACAAACTTACCTGTGAAATAAAAATAAAACCTAAGATAGCTACAATATAACTATTAGTTTTATTGTAGCTACCTTAGGTTTTATTTTACAGGTAAGTATATATTTAGTTTTAAATAGGAATTATTTAGATAATAATTGTAAGGTTTATTTAGATTTATTTTAATTATATTTAAGTTAGGGGGTGTTAAGGTTAGGGTTAGATTTAGGGATTAATATATTTATGTAGCGTTAGTGATGTGGGAGGTCAGAGGCTTAGGGGTTAATAATTTATTTAAGAATATTTTGTTGTGGGGGGCTTGCGGTTTAGTGGTTAATAGTTTTATTATAGTGGCGGTGTGGGCAGACGGCAGATTAGGGGTTAATAATCTTTAAATAGTTTTTGTGATGCGGGAGGGCAGCGGTTTAGGGGTTAATAGGTTTATTATAGTGGCGACGATGTCGGGGAGCGGCGGAATAGGGGTTAATAATTTTTTTAGTGGCGGCGATGTCCGGAGCGGCAGATTAGGGGTTAATAATTTTATTTTAGTGTTTGCGATGCGGGAGGGCCTAGGTTTAGGGGTAAATAGGTAGTTTATGGGTGTTTGTGTACTTTTTAACACTTTAGTTATGAGTTTTATGGTGCAGCTTTGTAACGTAAAACTCATAACTACTGACTTTAGATGGCGGTACGGATCTTGTAGTTATAGGGTGTACTGCTCACTTTTTGGCCTCCCAGGCAAACTCGTAATACCGGCGCTATGGGAGTCCATTTGAAAAAGGACTTTTTTAAAAGTGCGGTACTGGCATTGTGTGACTGACTAAAAGGTGTGCGGTACACCTATACCTACAAGACTTGTAATAGTGGTGTTAGAAACTAATGAAGCATAACGATACTTTTTCACTCATAACGTGAAACTCGTAATCTAGCTGAAAGCCTCTAAGAACATAACTTGCAAGTCATTTGAGAACTATATTGAATACAATTTCTTGCCTTCTCTTCCAAAAATGTAAATAACCCTTAGTAAGTATACCTAGAATAAATAGCACTACTTCTGCAATTAAATTTAGTGAATCTCATTAGAAACTTTGCATTTCTGCCTATTCTTGTGGTACAAGCAAGGCCTGATAGGGATATAGCATTTCAAATAGAAGTGGTCTGAGCACAAAGTTTTATAAAAAGTGCAATACACAGTTTTTTTTGTAAGTTTAAAGGGACATAAAACAGGTTAATATCTGTGCATATCCTAAAAGGGCTAATGAATTAAATATAGTTGCATAATAAAATTGTTTAAAAAATGCTGGCAAAATTAATTACATAGCCAAGCTGACTGGAGCAGCCAACTCCACACCTTCCTTATCAGTGTTTAGACACAGGCCTTGTATTTCAACTGAGTTCACAGCTTCTATGCATGCTCCAGCAAATAATCCCTGTGCACTTTTGCATTCTACCAAAACAACAAAAGATATAGATACAGCCATAGAAGGAAATGTGTGGGGGGAGTTAGAGCTTTACAATTCAGAAAGGGTTAATGGCAAGGCACTGCAGTATAAATTTGTAGGTAAAGCTATTAAAGGGACAGACTAGTCCAAAATAAAGTTTTATGATTCAGATAGGGCATGTAATTTTAAACAATTTTCCAATTTACTTTTATCACCAATTTTGCTTTGTTCTCTTGGTATTCTTAGTTGAAAGCTTAACCTTGGAGGTTCATATGCTAATTTCCTAGACCTTGAAGGTTGCCTCTTAAGAATTCATTTTAACAGGTTTTTCACCACTAGAGGGTGTTAGTTCATGAATTTCATATAGATAACACTGTGCTCATGCACGTGAAGTTACCTGGGAGCTATCACTGATTGGCTAAACTGCAAGTCTGTCAAAAGAACTGATAAAAGGGGCAGTTTGCAGAGGCTCAGATATAAGATAATCACAGAGGTAAAACATATATAAATATAACTGTGTTGGTTATGCAAATCTGGGGAATGGGTAAAAAAGGGATTATCTATCTTTTAAAACAATAACAATTCTGGTGTAGACTGTCCCTTTAAAGTACATATTATTATATGTAGACAGATGGAAAGATTGTTTTGTTGTTCATCATTAACAAATATACATAGAATAGCCCTGTTTCTATTATAAGTTGTCTAGTGCTATAAAAAACTTATTACACATGGTAATTTTTTTTTTTTTTTTTTTTTTTGTTACCACATAACAATAATATCCACTGACCTTTTTATCTACAGATAACTTTTAATTTTAGTGTTTAAAAATATTGTATGGCACTGTTTATAATACATTATGTCTTTTTTTTACATAAATAAACCATAATTATCCTATAGTATAGTGCTGCTAAATGTAATTTATAGTCAAATTCAAATGATTTCTGATTTTCATTGATTGTTCTGCATGCTGTAAATAAGGGAAGAAAACTAGATAAAAATGCTGCACAAAGCAGAACAGTCATTTATTTTTAAAGCCCAAAAACAGTCTGAAAAATGCTTTTATAGCAAAATATTCTTCTCACATTGTTTCAAGGTAAAGAGCCATTTGGGAAGTAGTGTACAAATTTTAAATGCACTGTGAAAGCTTTCTGATTAGTAGATAATCAAATCTGTATTTCAAATGCACGCAATCAGGTTGTCTTTAAAAAAAAAAGTACAATAATTCACAATTTATTTTTTAAGCGAATGCCACAGCTGCACTAAACACATAATGGATGAATCTGATCTTGCTACAAATAATTGAATTAAGGACAGACTGCTGTTTTAAAATATTAGATTTAAATTCATTTACGTATGTTTGCACAGTCTATTTTACTCACGAATACAGAGGACCTGTGTTTGGACAACAGGGTCTTTCATTATACGGTTCTACCCTTTTGCAAACATGATCCTGAAATGTAGAATTTGCAATTAACATACAAGTACACAGTTCCACAAATAGACTATGAGTTTCTCTCTTGGAAAGGAATTGAAGTATGTGTAATTCATTGCTTCAAGAAAAAAACAACACTAAAAGGCCATAAGCACTAAGAATAAGATGTAGACATATTTAAAGTAATATTTTATATGATAATAATACAATATATACTTTGGTGAGTTTAATTTCGGACATACTTTGGGACTTACAAATATATATATATATATTGAAGTTCCTGGTTCCTCGTTTTTTTCCTCAAGTATCTTATATATATATATATATATATATATATATATACTGTGTATATATATATATATATATATATATATATATATATATTGTATATTAGATATGTGCGGTTCGGTTCGATTCGGAAATTCGGAAAATTCGGCGATTCGGATCGAACCGTATTTCCGAATTAAAATACTGCCGAATTTCACGAATAAATCCGAATTACTTCGGATTTATTCTGTAAATTCGGATGGCCATGGATTACACTAGTATTGTACAGTACATTAGGTTATATCACTCTGCTATGGGTTACACCTAATATACAGTACATAATACTAGTCTAATCCCACCTAACACTTACCGAAATTCCGAATTTCCGAACCGAACCGAATCCAGCCGAATTTCTTCGAATCCGAAACAAATCCGAAACGAATCGATTCAAAATTTTCCGAATTCGAATCGATCTGAACCGAACTTCGAAAAATTCCGAATCGATCCGAATTTTTTCGCCATTAACATGTCTACTGTATATATATATATATATACTGTATGTGTGTGTGTTACATCCATTTAACCATTTATGACTGTTACCAATTCAATGGTTATAAAAAATATATATATGCTTTTGATGTTCACTGATTGGTGCGATTCCCTGATATCACTGCACATCAATAGAGTTATATGCATTCATATAATTTGTAAATCAGTTGATAGAATATTCAAATATTTTTATTAAAAAGTAAGGAAAGTATTTTTGCTCACCCATACTCTCTCCCTTTCTAAAGGGACATAGAGAACAGGAATATTGCTGATAGTAGAAAAGTGTTCTGAGCATGGGCTGAAAGTCCTAAGCTGCACACCCTGCATTTCTTCAGACCAGATCTGACAGGGCTTCTGCATTCTTTAAAAGTAAATAGACAACTAAAGAAGCTGCTTAAAGTGATGGTAAACTTTCCCCTTTGGATAAACAGATCCGGAATGGTTTTTTTGTTCTGTGTTTGAACTGTTCTCCAATCAGTGTTCTAGCCATACGGCCCTCTCGTTGTAGCTAGAGAGCTGATTGAAGAACAATTCAAACCGTTAGCTCACCAAAAAAAAAAAATACTTTTGAAGTGGGTGGCCCAAGTGCAAGGTTTTTTAATTTCACCACTGCATTAAAAAGTAAGTTAAAGTGAATGTCAATTTTGATGCTAAAGTGCCCGGTTTTAAAAAATTTGATTAAAAACAGGGGCACTTTAATTCATCAAAATTTACATTTCACTCCTGTTGTGAAAAAAAAACTTACCTTTTAAGCTTCACAGCAGCTCCAGCTTCCTCCACCCGTCACAAATCCTCTTCCTGGGTCTAAAATGAGGAATCCGGCTTCCTCCAATCACAGTGTTGAATCAGACACTGATTCCCCCGGGGGGAAAGCTGTGATTGGAGGATGACCTATCCATCATTTCTGACATCAGAAATGGCTTGCAACGACCGGAGGAAGCTGGAGCTGCTGTGAAGATTAAAAGGTAAGTTTTTTTTCACAACAGGAGTGAAATGTAAATTTTGATGAATTAAAGTGTCCCTGTTTTTAATCGAATTTTTAAAAACCAGGACCTTTAGCATCAAAATTGACATTCACTTTAAAGAGCATCTTCATTACAACATTCCAGATCTGTTTATCCAAAGGGAAATGTTTACTATCACTTTAAGCAGCTTCTTTAGTTGTCTATTTACTTTTGGAGAATGCAGAAGCATTGTCAGATCTGGTCTGAAGAAGGGCAGCATTATTATTTAAGGGTGTGCAGCTTAGGACTTTCAGCCCATGCTCACAGCACAATTATACTATCAGCAATATTCCTGGTCTCTATAACTAGCCAGACAATCTCAGGGTCTGTCTCAACATGTTGGACTAGCTATGCCAAGGGGTTCCTGACAATTGATTATTTTGTGTTCAGTTTTAAAATAAATTGAGTTAAAAGATGATTATTGTGATATGTTTAGACAACTATAAACCAGTAACAATTTTTTTTTCTCCCAGTGTCTATTATTTCCTGGTTAGGTTTGCTTATATATAATCCCATGCTGTCCACTTTATGTCAGTTCTTGGCTGTAAGAATGTACACATTCTGGTATGGATAGGAACCTAATTTCGATAAATATAGGTCTCATTCTTATATTGCCAGATAAACTATCTGCAGACTTTAGAATATTCCAAAGACAGATGCATCAAGTGAACTTTCGTGCTTTCCCTGAAGGACTTTCTATTGTTCTTCACTGTATGCCGAAGATACAGTGAAATTAATATGATGCTGTGTGTTATATTTTAAAAGCATACTCATCTGATATTTATTAACACCAATTACTATCTAGTTACCTAAAGTGCTTCTTGCAGCTTTGTTTCATATATTCCTCCTATATCTGTTTTGTCTTGACTTAATTGTATATATAACATTTTGAAATGTTTTGTGCATGCCTTTTATATTCATATAATGTAGCTCAAAGTGCTATTTTTGTTTTTAGTTATGCTGACTTAACCTGGACACAAAAGTCTTGTCAGTATTTTTCACATTATGGCACACTAATAAATGATCACTTGAACTCATATCTGAGGATGATACTGTTCACTTTTAATATCAGATATACACACCAGGATTTTAATTTGAGACTTTGACTTGAATTTAGCTATAATAATACATAGATAAATTCTCAGTTATGTAGGTTATACACAAATTTGTTATTATTGTTTTGTTTAATTCATTTTTTTCCTTCTAATTATTTTCAGAGCAGCTCTGTGTAGTTATTTCTTCATTTGTACAACCAGTATAGCTGCACTCAAAATCCTGTCAAATAATGTCCCTATATTACACTTACCCATTGACTGATGTATTTCAAGGATCTCAGTATAAATTAAGATGGAAAGCTCCCATATATGCTAATCTGATGTCTGATGAGGATATGTTGATTAACTAAGCTGCAGGGGCCCAGGGCTCATCTATGGTCCAATGTAGATGAAGGTATGTGATAGAGAGGCTGCATTTTCAGGGTTCTGAACTTTGTTTTTTAAATGTAGATATGAATTGTTGAGGTTGCAGGATCAGGGGTCAAATCTTAGGTCTGATGAGGGCAGCTGACTTTTAGAAGAGCTACAGCAACAGGGGTTAGATATGAGGTCTGATTGACAAATGTGACTTAGAGGGACAACTACAGCACCTGGAGTTAGATCTAAGGTTTTATAAGGGTATGTGGATTATAGAAATGCAGTAAAAACAGGGGACAGATCTGAGGTCTGTGGTTTACAGAATCACTGCAAGACCAGTCCTCAGAGATGAGATCTGATGAGAGGCTGCAAGACCAGACCAGGAGTTTTGTCTGAGATCTAATGAGGGCATGAGGCTTATAGAGGGGGGCTGTAGGACATGGGTCACATCTGAAGTCTAATGAGTGCATGTGGCTTAAATAATGGCTGCAACACTAGGGGTCACATCTGAGGTCTGATGAGGGCATGTTGTTTATAAAGTTGCTGCAGGAACAGACTAGGAGTCAGATCTAAGGACTAATAAAGGCATGAGACTTATAATGGGGCTGTAGGACATCAGTCACATCTGAAGTCTAATGAGTTTATGTGGCTTAAGGAGGGACTGCAGCACTAGAGGTCACATCAGAGGTCTAATAAGGGCATGTTGTTTATAAAGGGCTGCAGGACCAGACCAGGAGTTAGATCTGAGGACTAATAAAGGCATGAGGCCTATAGTGGGGGCTGTAGGACCTGGGTCACAATGTCTAATTAATGACTGTGGTTTAAAGAGGGGCTGCAGCACTAGAGGTCACATCTGAGGTCTAAGGAGGGCATGTTGTTTATAAAGGGGCTGCAAGACCAGGCCAGAAGTCACATCTGAGGTCTAAAGAGGGCATGTTGTTTTTAAAGGGGCTGCAGGACCAGGCCAGAAGTCACATCTGAGGTCTAAAGAGGGCATGTTGTTTATAAAGGGGCTGCAGGACCAGGCCAGAAGTCACATCTGAGGTCTAAAGAGGGCATGTTGTTTATAAAGGGGCTGCAAGACCAGGCCAGAAGTCACATCTGAGGTCTAAAGAGGGCATGTTGTTTATAAAGGGGCTTCAGGACCAGGCCAGAAGTCACATCTGAGGTCTAATGAGGGCATGCTGTTTATAAAGGGGCTGCAGGACAAGGCCAGAAGTCACACATGAGGTCTAAAGAGGGCATGCTGTTTATAAAGGGGCTGCAAGACCAGGCCAGAAGTCCCATCTGAGGTCTAAAGAGGGCATGTTGTTTACAAAGGGGCTGCAAGACCAGGCCAGGAGTCACATCTGAGGTCTAATGAGGGCATGCTGTTTATAAAGGGGCTGCAAGACCAGGCCAGGAGTCAGATCTGAGGACTAATAAACACACAAGGCTTATAGAGGGGGCTGTAGGACATCAGCCACATCTGAAGTCTAATGAGTTTATGCGGCTTAAGGAGGGACTCCAGCACTAGAGGTCACATCTGAGGTCTAATGAAAGCATGTTGTTTATAAAGGGGCTGCAGGACCAGACCAGGGGTCAGATCCGAGGACAAATGAGGGCATGTGGCTTATTTGGTTTAGTGATGGTTTAGAAACATTTAGCACTGGCTTGACACATGTTATGTAATAGGCAATAAAAGAAGTGTCATAGATGTTGAATTAGCAGAATCCAAAAACCAGTTTGCTTCCAGAACAAAGGTTGAGGGGTTTTTTAATCCCGTCACCTCATTCTGAAAGTTCTATGGTAAGATGTGCTGCTTTTTAAAGGGCCATTCCGGTCAAAATTTAAATGCACATAGATGAATTACATATTTGCATTTTGCAATATACATGTATTGGCAAAAATGCTAATAGTAAAAGTAATCACTGTTTTAGTGTTAGTATTTTTTTCTGCACATGCATGTGAAGCATAGCTGGATATTCTAAGTGCACCAGCATTTTAAATACTGCAGTTGTTCAGAGCACTTGCAGGGCTTATCTCAGGTCAGCAATTAACAAATTGAGTCATTACCAGATGATAACAGCATCTTAGGCTCTCTGAACAAGTGTTGTGTTTAAAATTCTGGTGTACGGTGCATACTTAAATACACTTTTGAAACAGCTATAGCTTTTATTAGAAGCAATGTTGCTAATACATGTATATCACAAAAATGCTTCTATTCAAAACTGAAATTCATCCATGTGGATTCTATTTGTGACTGGAATCATAAAACTTACTGCCTTCTTCTGACCCTTGGATTCTGAACCAAACTATTCTCCTGTTTAAGCTCTGACTTGACATACAGTGATTAGCTCAATTTTTGCTCAGAATTGTAATCAAACTCTGCTATACACACTCCTATTTACCTACAGAGATTAATTTTATGGACTAGAATAAGCAAGAATGCTTTTTTGGAAGAACAAAGATTCAATTATTGGCCATAAGGGAACATATACTGTATGTTTACCATAACTAGGCAATCTTCGTGTATTTAAGACTAAAATTGTAGTTGTTTATATTCCCCACCATCATTCCATTTATAACAAATAGCATTAAAACAAAGCCCTACAATTGAAAGCATGACTCCTTTTCATCTAGAATTCAGCTCACGCTCTCACATGAATAAGCAAAAATAGGATAACTCAATCGCCAAATGTAATGTGAAAACAAAAGAATTTGAATCCCTCTAGCTGAATGTTGAAACATAGTTCCCAGCAAATTATTAGCAGAATTTCCCACAGAGATTTGCAGGCTTTACAAAACTTTCTGTAATGTATAAGAATGGTAAAGTAAGTTTCAGTTGTAAAACTCTATAAATTTAATACGTTAACACACTGACCTTTTTAGATATAAATATGTGATGTGAAGAAATAAAATATAAAAACTTGTCAGTACAACTTTTAATCAGATATTCTCTATTATTCGTTATTATTTTTTTTCTAAATAAAACAAATCTGCATGAATAATTTTTCATTTTAATTCTCTTCCTGTAGTTAAATAAGCTGAAATTAGGTTTTACGGATACGTAACTGATTCTTTAGAGGATGTCATTTTCAGTGACGTGTTAAAGGGACAGGAAACCCCATGATTTGGATAGAACATACAACTTTAAACAACTTTTCAATTTAATTGCATATCAAATTTGCTTCATTCTCTTGTTATCCTTTGCTGAAGGAACAGCATTGCACTACTGGCAGCTAGCAGAACACATCTAGTTAGCCAATCCCAAGAGACAAATGTGTGCAGGCACCAATCAGCAGCTACCTCCCACTAGTGTAAGATATGTGCATATTCTTTTTCAGCAAGGGATACAAAATTGAAAATAGAAGCTAATTTAAAAGTGTGTTAAAATGACATGCTCTGTCTGAATCATGCAAGTTAGGCACACATGATGGAGTTATTCTGTTCTTCGGTTTATTATGCATTTATTAGGTATTCTGCTATTTAAATAATAAAGCAGAAGACCTTAAAACAAAAATCCAGTCTTCAGTGGGATGTGCATTATTTCTGTTATGTTTCTTTAGTGTTCATATCAAATTATCACTGACTATTTTATTACATTTTCAGATACATCTTTATTATGGATCTTTACTATTAGCAAATTAATTTTACATGTGTTTTAATAAAGGTTGTTAAAGAAATAATGTACTCAGACAGGCAGCTGCTAAGAGTTCATTGCATTCAAAGTTGCTGTAGAGGCACCCTTCTAAATGGATAGTCTCTCTCTTTTACCACCAATAGGATGTTGATTTCTAGGTATGTGCATTTTGGATTCTTTGTTAGGATCAGAATGTAGAAGTATGCGCGCTATTAGGCTCTTTTCGGAGCCGGATTGACTATTGTGTAAGATCACCACGTGTTCTTGCACAAGAATCAATCTAGCTCAGAAAAGAGCTAAAAGAGTGCATACTTCCTTATTCAGATCCTAATGAAGGATTCTAATGCACATGTCTATTGGTTTCTGCCACTGTTTCTTCTTTACATAGCTTTTCTACAATCAATACCGTTTTTTTAATCAGTCTTTAGACCCATAAAGTATGAAGGCATATTTAACCCAGGGGTACGTCGCTGGTCTTTTAATGGGGATTGCATTTCTAATAGCGCGGCCACGCCACTATTTACCGTTACCAGAAGGGTGGAGGGAGGGTACAATAGCGCGTGACCCGCAAGGAATTATCAAGGAAACCCTTAACGACTGGCGATGTACATGGTACGTCATGGTCATTAAGGGGTTTAAAAAAATTAAGAACTAATTCTGGAATTTACAATCAATCTTCCCTTTGTTTTCTTTTTATTGTATAGACATCAAATTGCCTTTTTCCTTTGCCTTTCCAGTACACTAATATGCAGCCTAATAATACAAATTTAAAAAAGGAACATTTTGAAACACGTGAGAATTATATGAAATCCAAATGTCTATATTGTTTTATTGAAACAAAGCTACTCTCTTTTATTAACTGTCTTTCTCCCTCTAACAGAAGGGTAGTTGCGACAGAGATTATATGTTGTGCTGTCATCACTTTGCACTGATGCTTGGCGCACTGCAGTATACACAATATACCCAACTCAAAGGAAAACGGTCAGAAAAAATAATAAAATTTAAATTGGATCCCCCTCACAGCAGACTATCTTTATAAAAATAAAAAAAATAAAATGAGGCTGCAGCCAAAGTAAGTTTCTCATTCACTAATTGTTTGCCATATATTTTGCATTTTATCAATAACGAGTTTTTTCTCTTGATATAAGTACCTACATATGGCTAGATTAACAGTTATGCACAAGCAAAAAGGGGTTTATGTGGAGGCTTTGTACGCGTCAGGTTAATCTCTCGTATTACAAGTTGAAAGTAATCGTGAACGTGTGAGCGCAATCATGATATATACTAGAATGATTGCCACATCCTTAGTGCTCTGGTTAACTGTTTCACTAAACAAAAAAGTGTCATAAAACACAAAATATGTTACAAAGTACAGTTACACCCATAGCTTAAAAACATACAAACATTATATAGATATATAGAAATGTATAAAATAATGCTATGTTCTAAAAGTAAACCAGATGTTAAACCAACTTGTGGTTGATAATGGTGATAAATGCGAATGATGGATAAAATCCAGTAGAATCACAATAAAAATCTAAAAATGTTCACAACAATGTTCACAAAGATAAAACCTGTGATGTGATTTAAAAGAACCTGATCAAAAAGTTATGTGAGGTCCAAAAATTTTTTAGATAGTGCAAAGAATGAATATAAAATGAAAAATGTGGTACATTCAAGAGTTTCTGATACAAAGTCAAATTGTGATGAATCCTCCAATGGTGCCGTGAAGAAGTGCTAGATGTAAAAGGTAGATCCAAAAACCAATGTCAATTATCAGGTAACCGAGTGGAACAGTAATTGGCCAATTGTATCAAATGTAAAAATTAAAAAATGATCGTAATAAATGTGATCACATAAAAAAGTTGAAAAAATGGGAGACAAAAAGAGAGGAAAAAATGGTGCAATGGTTATACAATATTTATCCAGATGAGTGTCCATGTGTTAGGTATCCATGATGGTAGACTAAACAAAAATGTGATAATAAATGGAAGTGTGAAAAAAATTAGTAAAAATAAAATATAAAAAATATATAAAAGATGTATTAAAAAAAAAATGATAAAATTGCAAAAAACCTGTGGAAAAAAAGAAAGAAACAATAGTGCAAAACTGTACTGTACACAGTAAAAGACAATTAAAAATAAGCTCACCAGTATGTCAACACGTTTCGGCCACATCTTTTTTTCCACAGTTTTTTTTTGCATTTTTATCATTTTTTTTAAATTATTTTTTTTTAAATACATCTTTTATATATTTTTTATATTTTATTTTTACTATTTTTTTTTACACTTCCATTTATTATCACATTTTTGTTTAGTCTACCATCATGGATACCTAACACATGGACACACATCTGGATAAATATTGTATAACCATTGCACCATTTTTTTCCTCTCTTTTTGTCTCCCATTTTTTCAACTTTTTTATGTGATCACATTTATTACAATAATTTTTTAAATTTTACATTTGATACAATTGGCCAATTACTGTTCCACTCGGTCATCTGATAATTGACATTGGTTTTTGGATCTACCTTTTACATCTAGCACTTCTTCACGACACCATTGGAGGATTCATATCTGTTTGACTTTGTATCAGAAACTCTTGAATGTACCATATTTTTCATTTTATATTCATTCTTTGCACTATCCAAAAAATTTTTGGACCTAACATACCTTTATGATCACCTTCTTTTAAATCACATCACAGGTTTTATCTTTGTTGTGAACATTGTTGTGAACATTTTTAGATTTTTATTGTGATTCTACTGGATTTTATCCATCATTCACATTTATCACCATTATCAACCACAAGTTGGTTTAACATCTGGTTTACTTTTAGAACACAGCATTATTTTATACATTTCTATATATCTATATAATGTTTGTATGTTTTTAAGCTACAGTCATGGATCCATGCACATAATATTTTTTACATTTTTGCAGTATTGTTATATATATTATATGTATTAAACATTTTAAAACAATTTTATAGTATTTAGCAATCATCCAGTCCTGTGCCTTTTTAAGCTTCTAGCGCTTACTCTCTCCTTTCATTGTATTCAATCCTCTGTTAGCCCGCTAGCAGACTAACCTGTGAGTAAGCTTAAGGCCAAATATCTATTAGCGCTTAGTCCACTCCTACTTACACTCATAATAACACTATCTAATAAAAAAATATTTATATATAAAAAAATTGCACAATAAAGTTATAAGCTCAAATATATGATGTCTCAGGTGTTAATAGAAAAAGGCAGACGAAGGGCTTTAGCCTAGAGATACATTCATATACATGTCTAAATATGTGTGTGTGTGTGTGTGTATATATATATATATATATATATATGTATGTGTGTGTGTTTATATGTGTGTACATATGTATTTATATGTGCATATATGTATTTAAATATATATATATACACACATATAAACACATAAATACATATGTACACACATATAGACATAAATATTAGTGCATTGGAGCCCTTTGCCGTTAAGTAGATGAAAACATGAAAAATCATATTTATACAATATTCATATTTAATAATGTTCTATACTGTGTATCTACTGTAAATACAGTATTTGATATGCCAATGTTCTGCACATAGAGCAATATGTTCTAAGTATTTCTAAATAGATTTATATAGTATCAAAATACCATCAGATATATGTAGAAATATAGATTTATGAATAAATAGAACTTACTCTGCTATATGAAGAACAATGGAATGTGAAATGTTTATATTTTCCTGTTGGGTTAGCGCAAATGAGAATATGCGATCGGATTTATGTGCGAGTAGGTTGAAGGTTTTTTCCCCACTTTTTTTGCTCCATTGACTTCTATGGGGAATACGTTAATGTGATTGTGATATTGGAAGTAAGGCTTTTTGCACAAAAACCTTACTTCTAGCGGAGTTAACGTGCGAGCAGGAGCATTAAATAACGCTCCACTTGTTATCTGACCAATACTATCTTTGATTTGTGCCTTGTGACCCACAAATATTTAAATATGAACCTTCTGGCCCTTTACAGAAATACAAGTTTGCTGACACCTGAGTTTGGAACTGGACAGATCTGTATCTCTCGCTAATGTCGCTAATATATAAACAAAATCTCAAATAATCAGGTGACATACACTCTGCTTATTGATGGGCTTCCTTAAAAGGACAGCAAACTATAAACATTTCTCTCACACTTAGTATTTAAAACGTTAAAATATTTTTGTATTTAGAAAATGTGACGTTAAGGTGAATATATGTGTACAACTGGCCCTTAAAGGGATAATTTATGCACTTACTCTGCCATGAGTTTCCACCATCTCTGCATATCGATGTGTATTTATTGTACTGGAAGCCAAAAATTAAAACAAAAAGTGTATGAAAGCAACTTGCATTGAGAACCTAGCAACTGGCACATAGAGGATCAGCCATTATTACAATTGTATATGCTATCTCACACATCCTCATGAGAAAAATCCTGCCCATCCAAGTATAACACATATTGCCTTTGATTTGTATCTTTTGTAAATTTACAGGCAACCTTAAAGGGATACTGAACAAATTTTTTTCCTTCTTTCATGATTCAGATAGAGCATGCCATTTTAAGCAACTTTCTAATTTACTCCTATTATCAATTTTCTTTGTTCTCTTGGTATCTTTATTTTAAAAAGCAGGAATGTGAAGCTTACAAGCCAGCACATCTTTGGTTCTGCACCTGCTAAATGCAGCCACCAAACAGCAAGCGCTATTCAGCATCCTGAACCAAAAATGGGCAGGTTCAGAAGCTTTACATTCCTGCTTTTTCAAATAAAGATACCAAGAGAACGAAGAAAAACTGATAATAGGAGTAAATTAGAAAGTTGCTTAAAATTACATGCTCTATCTGAATCATGAAAGAAAACATTTGGGTTCAGTGTCCCTTTAAGTTATATACCCTAAAGAGTGTACATTTTCATCTTGTGTCTTGGCACACCAGTGTGTCCTGACAACTATCAAAATGCAGCCCTGAAGTGGTTATTTACAATCTTTAAAGGGGCAGTAAACACCTTAATATTTTTTATATAAAATGTTTAGGTATGCATAGTAAAACAACTTTGCAATATACTTAAAATTTTGCAACCTTTTCACGTAAATTAGCTCTATAAACTAACTGTGAACAGTCCTTGGTGTGAAAATAAACATGAACAAGTAGAAGATTTGGATAGCTTGCTGTGTGCATAATGATGTAAGTCGTTCTACTAATGTAATTTACTTTATTTTAATGTATTTGAACAATAGATTATTCTGAAAAAAAATCTAGCGGAATCTTGCTTTAATACTAGAAAGGTTGCGTGTAGGGATCAGTGAAAGCATTAGTAAATTCTTTAAAATTAAGTTGACATTCTTTCATTATAAAAGAATGTTAAATGTTTGCTGTACATTTGTTTTTAACAAGCGTTATCTTTAAATTTCTAGAATGTAAGACTAGAACATTTGTATATTAGAATTCCAATGCTAATTATTATATCTTTTGAAACATACATCTATTGGTATCCACATCTGAGTTTAATATTCATATTTTATTGCCTCTATTTGAATGTTATTTTTCACTCTACAGAAACATTTAAAACAAAGACGGAATGTCAAGGAGAACATGTAATTAGAATAATACAGACATCTGCCCATACGTCTTAGGGACAGTGCAATATAGAAGTAGCAGTCAAAATTTATTAAAGGGGCTCTTCAGCCTCTCCAGCTTTACTAGTTATTTTATTAAACGGAGTCACCAAAGAAAGAGATAGGCGTGCATTTTAGTTATAGTCTGAAATTTACCATCACTTTAAGAATGTTGCAATGAAAAAAATAATAGTTTGCAAGTAAAACCATATAATTATTTATAATTTTATATATATATATATATATATATATATATATATATATATATATATATATATATATATATGTGTGTGTGTGTATTATAATAAAAGATTTAAAATCCTAATTGGTATTGTCTGTTCCTACCCCTCCCTTAATTTCCTCTTTTGGCTGGGCTGTGATGTATAGAGCATTCCCACCCACTCTCTACATAAGCTTTCTAAGGGCTTTAAAGGGGCTGGACTTCAAGATTGCCATATGACACACATGTTGATTGGATGTTCACTGGAATTTACAATAAAAAAAGTAAATCCAAGTGGGCCGGCATAGCATTCTAATAGAAGCATTACTAGATGAACTAATTTAACCCTTTCACAGATGGATTAAAAACAAAAAAAGGTACACATATACTTTTTTAATGGCAAAGATTACATAAATGGCATTTGATTAGTTAGTTTACCATCACTTTAGAATAGAAACTGGTGAAGTTGGAGAGGTTGGTGATGTCTGTAAAGTTGGTGTTATCTATGAAGCTGTAGTGGATTTATCAAAGAGTTTGTCTTATGGGTAAAGTAACAACTCTCAGATTTTCCCTGGTATTCATTTCTTATATTATATCTTAAACCTCCATATGCATTTCTGCAAACACTGTTGTTTTTCTAAACATGCATTGTAATTGGTACAACTGCACACATAAATGTCTTAATGAAATGATTTAATTTATATATACAGAAATAATTTGAAAAGTAAAGTGAACATGATAGGTGAATATAAGCACCACCATGCTCCTAAAATTCTGCAGCTATTTGGTACCATACTCCTTTACTAATTTACAGATTACTGAAACTACCCAGATATCTTATGCAGCATAAATGAAATCCTGACAACAATATTTATTTCTAAATCAAAATTTCTACTATAAAGCATTTATTTTCCTAAAAGACATTTGAGGATATAACATTACTCATGGTTTTATGTTGTAGTGAGAAGTTTTTCTAATAAATAGTGATGATATGCATACCACAGGGCTCAGTTTACTATTAGTTGACTTTTGATGAGATACTCTTGACTGTCTTCAGTTCCTAAGGTTGTTTCTCAGAGTCTTTTACAAGACTCCCAACATAAACTACCTCCTCCCATCAAATCTAGGGACCATCTGTTGCTCACTAATGACTCATGTGACATAACCATAAAAACTGATTGGCATGAAGCATAAAATAGCCAGAAAATTGGTTGAATTTTTTATTTATTTATTCTCTGGGACAACACTGAATTATTTTATAAAGTAGTCAGTATTTTTTTGTTCCTGTACAACAACTTTAAAGAAAATAGAAAGAGAAGAAGAGAGATTAAAATAGAACACAATGAAATTAATGATGTAATATGGTGTCGAGAATAAATTGTCTCTAGTTCTTTAGTCCTGTTTGAGTAAGAAATTTCAGCACACAAGTACAAAATGTGACTTTTTCCCATTTGACTAGAGTGGATAAGTAATGTATCCTCTTTGGAGTTCAGTGGACAAGTACGGTAACCTTTTCCCTCTGGAATGGAAGTAACATAATTCTCCTGACTAGTAAACTATAGTGCTATTTTTCTACCCCTGTACAAAACACATATAAATAAATATAACAATTATTCATTTGTTTTCTTTTGTCTGTTTTTTTATATTTTTTAACATTTATATAATTGTGTATCCCTTTTCATGTATGAAGAGCTATGGGGGCCAATTTATCAAGCTCTGCATGGCGCTTGAGACTCCTTGTTTCTAAAGACCGCTGCTCCATAACTTGTCTGCTCTGAGGCCGCGGACAGAAATCAACCTAATCGAATAAGATCGGCTTGATTGACACCCCCTGGCCGCGAATCTGCAGGGGGCGGCATAGCACCAGCCGTTCACAAGAACGGCTGGTGCAATGATAAATGCCTACAGCGTATGCTGTCGGCATTTATCGATGTGCAGCGGACATGATACGCTACATCATATTATGTCCGCTCGCACTATGTTAAATATACCCCATGGTCTTTAAAGGAAAATGTACTGTAAAATTGCTTTTACCTTAAACGGACATTAAACCCACTTTTTTCATTCAGGATTTAGATACAACATATAATTTTAAACCTTCCAATTTACTTGTACTATCAAATTTGCTTTATTCCATTGATATCCTTTGCTGAAAGAGCAGCAATGTACTACTGAGAGCTAGCTGAACACATCTAATCAGCCAATCACAAGAGACAAATATGTGCAGTCACCAATCACCAGCTAGCTCCCACTAGTATATGAAATGTACATATTATTTTTGAATAATGGATACCAAGAGAACTAACTAAATGGAAGTGAATTTAAAATGACACGCTCTATCTGAATCATGCAAGTTTAATTTTAACTTTCCCATCCCTTTAATATGTTTCCAATTACTTGTTTAACCAGGCGCAGAGTACAAAATACATGCAAAATTGCTTATTTGGGTGTCTTTCTGTATTTTAAATAGTTGGTTTTGTTCTTTGAAACCACAACCCATCAAAATGGGTTGAGGTTGCATGGAAATCAGATCTTATTTTATCATTTTCTGTACAAACTCATGCTTCTTTAAATTATCTCTGTCTGTAAACCAAAGCCCAATACTTAGAGAAAACTATTGGAAATCAACATTTCATTGCTTATTTTGTCTACCTCCTACTGTGTAATTTTGTCTACTGTCTATGTTTACACAGCTTTTTTTTAGCCTATACTTATGTCAGCAACTTTCAGTATAAGTAAGGATACCACAGGCAAAATCAACTATTTAAAATGCTAAAATAAAGTAAAAGGAAATATTTGTAAACAATTTAATACATTAGCAGGTAAAATGGATCGTTGGGGACAAATTAAAAAGGACAACAAATTAGGATACACTGTCCCTTTAACAAACATACTACTACTAATAATCTTTAATATTATCATAATAATAAATAATAATAAAAATAATGATAACATTTGTTATGGACTATGCACTCATTTATTTTTCTTTGCATACATACATAATATCTGTAATCATGTAAACCAATCTACTACCTTAAAGAACACTTTTCAATTATTAGTATAGACAAAATTAAACTTTCATGATTCATATAGTGCATGGAATTTTAAACAACTTGACAGTTTATCATCAAATTTGTTTTGTTCTTTTGGTATACTTTGTTGAACGCTAAACCAAAATAGGCTCATATGCTAATTTCTAAGCCCTTGAAGGCCTCTTACCTCAGTGCATTTTGACAGTTTTTCACAGCTAGACATAGCTAGTTCATGTGTGCTATATAGATAACATTGTGTTCCCTCATGTGGAGTTATCTATGAGTCAGCACTAATTGGCTATAATACAAGTCTGTCAAAATTACTAATAAAGGGGAAATAAGGGGGCAGTCTGCAGAGGTTTAGATAAAAGATAATCACTGAGGTAAAAAGTTTATTAATATAACAGTGCTGGTTATGCAAAACTGGGGAATGGGTAATAAAGGGATTATCTATCTTTTTAAACAATAAACATTTTCAAGCAGACTGCCCTTTTAAACAATAGAAAGGTCAAAATTGAAATGGGCACGAATAGAAGCATTTTGCAATCTACATCAATTAGCAAAAAATATTCTAGTAAAAGTTATTACTGTTTCAGCAGCATACGCACATATGCTATGGGCAAAATGTATTAAGCCCCGAAAAAATGCGCATAAAAAGTCGCAATTATTTCCACAAAAGATCGCAATATTTGAAGTAAAAACTGACACAAATATTTATCAAAATTCTAGAGACATTTTTGTGGCATATTTTTTTTGCGATGTCAAGCGAATGGCTGATCTAGTTTTCTTGCAAAAATATCGTTTTCACTTTATTTATCGATCTTAACTTTACCTACCGGTAAATGGTTTATTGTTTTTATCCTAATATAACAGAATAAATTAATCACTTGGTTGTAAGAATGTTATTTCTTATATATTAAAATTATTTTGCCCCTTCTTTGGCTCTCTTTCATCGAGGAAGATTGCCTGTTTTTTGGAGCTTATCTTAGTTCTTTTTAGTACACTTATTTCAATTAAACTATAAATTATTTTACTTTTTTATAAATCTATATATACCTTTTTGTTATTTAATTAATATTCTTCGGGTTATGCGCCTTGTTGTGTGCAATTTCTAACCCTAGATACAGCTATTACGGCAAGAAAAATAAATGTTCCCATTTTCCCTCCAGACAAACAACAATATCCCTCTATTTTTCACAACCTCGCAACATACAAATTGGCAAGATTAAAAACAGTGAATATTGCATGCGCCACTTTTCATAAATCTATGAGAACTGTAAATATATACGGACATTTTAAAATGCCAATAGAGATTTGATACAAGAATTAGGTATTTCCAGAAAACTTATTTGCATATATTAAAGACTTGCCAATGGTCATGAGTCAGTTTGTTTACACTTATGCAAAGTTGCGACTTTATTGGCTCTTAACCTTTCATAAATATTGTGATATCATTTGTGAGGTTTTTGTTTTATGACAAACGCGAGAATTTTCTTATTCTCACTTTGATACATTTTGCCCTATGTGTGACTAGGGGATCAGAGTTCAAACACTATGGGGCCAATTTATCAAAGCATCAATCTCGGTGCATTCGCTGGAGTCAATACGTTTGCCAGACATCACTCCAGCGAATCCACATACAACGCCCTTATTTATTAAAAAGTCTGTCAAAAACACACACGTCAAGTACGGAGCGATGAGCATCGGACTGTTGATAAATAAGAGTCATCGATGTCACGGATATTCTGTTTTTTTCCAACTTTATTTATACCATATCATTACTGTCCATGAACAAGCACATTTCTCTAAAGCTTATCTTTTATTTTTCACCTGTTAAAGGGATATTCCAGTGGCTTTTTTTTTTCTTTTTTCAAATCATTAATTTAAAAAAATATGCTTTCTAATTTATTTTATTTAAAAATTATTTCTACTTTCTTCACTATATAATTTTTATAATTCCTTCCTTTCCACTGCCCTTTTTTTTTTTTTGGCTTCAGCCAATGTCTTTGATCGTATTCATATACAATCATGAATGCTGTTATGCACGAGCATTACGTGCGTGCGTGTTGTATTCAGTCCCTTCAAATTTAATTTCATTTCCCTCAGGTTTCTTTTCATGAGGCAGCTTCCTGGCGCCGCTGCATTTTCTATCAGCTTGCTGCTGTATGCTTTTGTTGAAAGGGTCAGTAAACCTTAAAATTAATGTTATATAATTCTGCACTATGTGCAGAATTATATAACATTATATTAGCCAAACTTTGCAAATCATATTCCCTTTTTATTTTGTAAAAATACAGCTGTTTTACAGACCCGCTCTCTGTACTCTGCTGAGCGGGTCTGTTGTTTTTACTGAGCGCATCGGGCCAGCTGTATAGTCACAGCCCGGCCCGACCGCGCCATTAGACACAGTGCAGCTCGCACTGTGTCTAATGGCGCGGTCAGGCAGGGCTGTGACTATACAGCTGGCCCGATGTGCTCAGTAAAAACAACAGACCCGCTCAGCAGAGTACAGAGAGCGGGTCTGTAAAACAGCGGTATTTTTACAAAATAAAAAGGGAATATTATGATTTACAAAGTTTGGCTAATATAATGTTATATAATTCTGAACATAGTGCAGAATTATATAACATTATTTTTAAGGTTTACTGTCCCTTTAATGTCCAAGAAATAGCTAGATTTATACCTGAACAAACAATAATATCTCATAGAAAGTTATTTTTTTGTTTTATTTATTTGTTATACAAAAAAATCTGATATATGATATTTTTACATAAATTAATTTGTATTTGTATTTAAAAAAATCATGATATGACTATCTCATGTGTTTTTCTTTTTTTTTAAATGATTATTAATGCTATAATTTGTACATATATCTTTGCACATACCTGTATGTATATATATATATATATATATATATATATATGTGTGTGTGTTATGCCAAAAATCTTTTCCAAACATATTTACATGTCCCTAAATTTTATTTTGTTCTAAACAATGTTGTCTTTCATATCTCTGTGTTTACTTATACCACTAAATGTATATAGTGTAAATATATTATTCTGAGGAAGAATAATTGTGAATATAACGTAATCAGGGTATCATAGGTATTTATTTGCAAACAATGGATATTTTAAGAGCTGGGCCAGTTTTCTCTCTGCACCTTTGTAACTCTTCCTGATTGCAGTGCAGTGTTAAACACCACCCCTACACAGGTGTCATAAAATGGGCTGGCATATAAGATGACATTTCTTAATGAAAATGAAATTTAAAGTGAATGTAAATTTTGATGCTAAAGTGCCCAGTTTTTAAAAATTAAAATAAAAACAGGGGCACTTTAATTAATCAAAATTTAGATTTCACTCGTTGTGAAAAAATACTTACCTTTTAAACTTGACAGCCCCTCCAGCTTCCCCCGGTCGTCGCAAGCCATTTCTGATGTCAGAAATGATGGATCGGTCATCCTCCAATCACAGCTTCCCCCCCGGGTGAATCAGTGTCTGATTCAACGCAGTGATTGGAGGAAGCCAGATTCCTCATTTTAGACCCAGGAAGAGGCTTTGCGACGGGCGGAGGAAGCTGGAGCGGCTGTCAAGTTTAAAAGTTGAGTATTTTTTCACAACATGAGTGAAATGTAAATTTTTATGAATTAAAGTGCCCCCGTTTTTAATCGAATATTTAAAAACCGGGCACTTTAGCATCAAAATTTACATTCACTTTAAGAGAAGAAAGAAAAACACTGAAAATATCATGACAGTAAAGAGGTGATTTTAATCTCTGACGTATCTTATTCATGACAGTTTAATGTTAGGTGGACTATCCCTTTGAGCTATCAGCTTAAGATTATATTGAATCAAACAACATTCAATTTTTAAATTATTGTCAAAAATATTACACTGTGTGTTCTAATGTCATCATCAATGTTTAACTTTAATACTAATTTCACATATACATACTTTCAAAGTATAATACACAATGTAACAAATGGCACTTACAAGTTCTGATAAATGATCAATGATACAAGTATCGAGCAATTTGATTCGTTAGTGATAGTATAAAATGTATATTTAAACCAGATTGGCTGATGTCATAAATCATGTGATTATGCATTTTCCAATCAAAAGTGGTGGACAATGTCACTAGTTTGCGGGTTGTTTAGGAGTTCAAGTATTGCGTCCAATTGGTTGCAAAGTATTGCATCAAATTTGGTGCGAAATGCAGTGGGATTTGGATACTGAACATGCGCCTTTGTTGTCTGTGTGATTTAGAAAGAGTATACAATTGTAATCAACTTTCTAATTTACATAAATATGTAATAAGCTTCATTCTCTTCCAGCATCTAACATAACCTTTCTGGGTTTTCAGACTCCCATTGATTTCTATGGCACTCGCGCCCTCAAGGGTGGCGGTTTAAATGATAGGTATGCTGCGGCGGAAAAGACGTGAGCGTACCTGTTGAATGTTTGATAAATTGGGAAGAGGGTCAAATAGAGTTGAATGTGAATTTGAAACATCTGGAATGACGCAAGCATCGATCTGCGTCGGATTGAGATCACGGGAGCGTACATTACGTCACACATTACAACATTTGACGATGTCGATGCTTTGTAAATTATGGCGAATTCAATTTGCGTAGAATATGAGAGATTCAAGTGGATTCCATCGTATTATCAGTTGAAGCTTTGATAAATCGGCCCCTATGCCTGCTCAGAGAAGACTGTGTCATACAAGCCACTGATAAATCTCACAGCATATGTGTGTATGCCGCTAAAAAAAACACCAATAACTTTTACTAGAAGCATTTTTGCTAATGAAGTATAATGCAAAAATGTTTTCATTTAAAATTTAAATACTCATGCACATTAACATTTTTACCTTTATATACCATTAATAAAATAAACAATATACCTTTTGCTATATCAACAATACTTATACATTGATTTACATATATTTCTGATTTTAAATGGGAAGTGTCATGTTGAAAGAACAGCACAGGCAAATGATCCTTATACTTTGTTTTGTTCGCCTCTGTGCTTCAGGTTTTTCACACTGTTTTTGTATAATTATTTTATAGGTCTGGACAATATTTGATGTCAATAACCAATTTATTAATAAAGTAAGATTAATACTGTGTACAGTGTTAAGAATATTTCTGTAAAATGCACATGCTGCATCATTACCTAGACTGGCAAAAAGGGGCAACTTATATAAAACAATGGTCTGTTATGTGCTTTATAATTGAAGTGCCTAGGTCTATTTACAACCTATGTATACTTATATAGACTTAACAACTCCACCAGAAATAAAACAAGCATCTCAATCACAAGAAGCAGCAGCCTTGGGTCAGACGCCAGGACAGACACTATTTAGTTACAGTAGCCATTCAATACAACAGTTTATTGCTCTTTTGTATTTGCTTTGAAACAGGACCCGTGGGGGATACCATTTGCTTTCTGTTAGAAGCTTCATTTTGGGAGTAAGTTGTCTAGAAGGAATCCAGATCTTGACACTCTATGCCTCCACGGTAAATCACTAGAAATATTTCCAAGGCTGGATAAACATACAAGACTCTGATGGGTTTGTATTTTAATACCGTGACTAATGATGGGTTTTCACTGATCTTTAATTTGCAAAGTGAAGAATGCAGAGATCTAATTTTTTTATAAAAACAGAATAAATCAACTGGAATGCTTCAAATTAGACGCATACTCACATATATGTTTTCAATCATATCATTTAAATTTAAAAAAACAAAAATCGCAGATTTCAATTCTAGCACATCTGACATCTTTTTTATATAGATTTTAAGCTTTTATCTTCTATTTATGTCAAGAGGGAATGGGTCAAATGAACTTTAAAGATTATCTTTTTTGCATCAAATGAAACAGGAAACTATATATATATATATATATATATATATATATTGCGAGAGAGAGTATATATAATTGACCATGTACCACCCCTACTGAGAGGAGGGGCAGGGACAAAATTCTACTACAACGGGAATATGATCCATACTCTGGGTACTATGACCCAGTGAGGGCTCAATGTGCACCTGGACTAGCACTGTTACTTGTAAAAAAAAGTACTGATTAGCTGAATATAATGAGATGGAGAGCTATGATCAGGGGGTATATACACTATATAAATGCTTGTGATTTGACAGATTTCTGGAGAATGTGTAAAATTTGTAAATTTGTTTTACTGCATATCTACATATCGTCTGGGTACGTCCTCTTGGGATAGCAACAAGTATGAGTTAAGTATATATTGGGTCATTAAAATGTGTGAAACACAAGCCGATATTTGAATGAGACATGTTAAGTCTTAGTGACTAATCACTAGCAGTACATTCGCATATAGAGCTCATCTTTGCTTACACTGTAAACATTGATGATTAGAAATGGCGTAAGTGTTAATGTGAAATTTTGTTGAGAATAGCATTATTGTACATGATTATGCACTATAAAGTTAAACATAACCGCTACATTTTGCCATATGTTACAGGCGTTGTTGGTGAGGTGCCCGGTTGCCATGACAACGGAAAGCAGGATGTGTAAGTCACGTGATCGTGGCCACTTCCGGGATGCCGCCAGCAAAGCCGTTATGGGGATTTGGGATTCTTGTTAAATAGGGTGAGTAAATGTATTAAATCTCATGTTTGTTTGAGAACGCGGGTGACCCTGAAACGTCACAATTAAAGGAAACTGTATCAAGACCCAGTGAGTCCCTTCTATCTGTTGGGACTATATATATATATATATATATATATATATATAAAATTAAAGATAAAGAGAGAGAGAGAGGGGGACAGACAGAAGGTTATTGATAGTTAAACAGGCTTCTATTATCAAATTTGCTTCGTTCTTGTTTTTCTTTACTGAAGAGATATCTAGATAGGTAGCGTACATATATCTGGAGCACTTAATGAAAGGAAATAGTGATGTCATCTAGTGTTTTTAGCTAATGTATAGCATTGTTGCAAAACTGCTGCAGACCTGTTTATTATTATTATTATTATTTATTATTGCTCTCCTATAGCATACGCTGTTAGCAATGATTCAATACAATATGACTGGAAGAGTTCTCACCGAACACATGCTCCACGGCCCCATGGTTTAATAATAATCTCTAACACATTATAGTCTAACATCTCATTTCTATAATCATCTTACATTAGCTATTTGTTATATATATATATATATATATATATATATATACACACTTTAATATTTTATCTTTATACTCTTTTATGGTCCAAGCACAACTGTTTATATCATTAAATTTCCTCTACAAGTAGCCTTAATTCAACAGGGTCCTGGACCATGAGTGACCCATCGAGAAGCTGAGAGGAATTAAAAATACGTAAACTGAGGTTTCATTTCACTGTTATTGCTTTGTTTGAAGAGAGACCGTTTATACCATTGTTGTGATTATGTGTTTAGCTCATTTACTTTATATTAACTCAAGCGGTGTTTACGCGCTGATAAAATAACCTTAATTTAATATAAGTTTATACTCTACTACCATTGTTACAACTATAGTTCATACTTAATAAGTATCATTAGATCCAATAAGGTCTCTAATATGACTAACACACCTTACCAGTTTTACCTATATCAAAGGACCCACAAGTGGCCAGCTAATTAGTCATCTATGAAAGCATCTAAAACTATAAAATAGAGGTTTCAGAAGTCCATATTTTATCAATCACTTGCAAAACCTCAATAACAGATTATTTTTTAAAAAAAAATGTATGTTCTATCCAAATCATGAAAGAGAATGTTGGGGTATCCTGTCCCTTTAACACAGCTCAGTATTAATATATCAAGGCATACCCTTTCATTTATGTATGCCACCATTAGATTTGTTGTTTAAGCAAAGTTTTAATGACCATCCATATTTATTTTTCAATCTCTTTATTAAGATACAAACAGAAAATACAGGAAATATGTCAAAAAAATGTAAAAAAACACAATTTTTACGAACAAAATGGCAGTATTTAGTGTGATTTGGCACTAAGCACATCTTGAACTCTTTTGGGGAGACTATCCTGAAGTTTTCTGAAGTGATATTTTAGTATATTATACCAGGCTTCTTTCAGCACTTCCTAGAGTTCTTTTTTATTATTATTATTATTATTTTATCTGTTATTTGTAGAGTGCCAACAGATTCCACAGCGCTATAAACAAATACAGAGTACAACAAAACAATTATAGGGATCAAATTGGTAGAGGGCCCTGCCAAGAGTTGCCCTGCTGTAGTCAGGTCTTAAGAAAGTGATCTACAAACAGCTGGACTCTTAGGCTTACATGCTAAGGGGGTTCAGGGGATAGCAATGTAGGAGAGGGACTGGTAAAAAGAAAGGTTAGTATAGGTTGTATGCATCCCTGAACAGTAGAGACTTTAGGGAGCACTTGAAGCTTTTAAAACTAGAAGAGAGTCTTGAGGAGCGAGGCAGAGAGTTCCACAAGATGGGAGCTAGTCTGGAGAAGTCCTGTAAACGGGAGTGTGATGAGGTGACAAGAGAGGAGGAGAGTAGGAGGTCATGAGCAGAGCAAAGGGGACGGGAGGGAGAGTATCTGGAGACAAGGTCTGAGATATAGGGGGGGAGCAGTGCAGTTGAGGGCTTTGTGTTTGATCCTAGAGGCAAGAGGAAGCCAGTGAAGGGATTGGCAGAGAGGTGCAGCAGATGAAGTGTGACGTGTAAGGAAGATGAGTCTGGCAGAGGCATTCATTATGGATTGTAAAGGAGCTAGGCAGCAGGTGACGAGACCAGAGAGGACAGAGTTGCAGTAATCGAGGCGGGAAAGAATGAGAGCGTGGATTCAAATCTTAGTTGTGTCTTGTGTAAGGAAGTGTCTAATTTTAGAGATGTGTTTAAAGGGCCACTGTAAGTAAATATTTTCTATGCCTGTTACTAACTAACTACCCCAAATACGCTTTTATCAATAGCATTTCATTAACATATCTCTACCGTATATCAGAAATCTTGTCTGCAAATGTAATTGTTTTCCAAACCCACGCCGTGAGTATCCTTTGCTCTGTACTAATCCATTTACAATACCTAGGTTTCAAAATGGCGCTTTAAACACAAAGTTATTGGTTAAGTATTTTGAACACTCAGTGCTGAAAATAGTGGGCAGGATAACGTGACATCATCGGCGAATAAAAGATATAACTTTTAGAACGTTATGAAACTTTGTTTTGAAGAAAATATAGGTCAGTAGGTTTTAATTAATGTTTATTAACTTTAATATGTTAGTTGTTTAGCTTAAAAATTATAACAGAAAGTAATCCTTTAAGGTGGAAGCGGCAGGCTTTAGCCAAGGACTGAATGTGAGGAGTGAAAGAAAGATCTGAGTCAAATGTGACCCCGAGACATTGGGCATGCGGGGTAATGGTAATGATGGAGTTGTCGACAGTTATAGAGAGATTGGGGGTGGAGAGTTTTGAAGAAGGGGGGAAAATAAGGAGCTCAGTTATGGAGAGATTTAGCTTGAGGTAGTGAGAGGACATCCAGTTGGAGATGTGAGAAAGACAATTAGTGACACGGGTTAGCAAGGAAGGAGAAAGGTCTGGTGCAGAGAAGTAGATTTGGGTGTCATCGGCATACAAATGATATTGTAAACCGTGGGACTTTAATAGGGAACCTAGTGATGACGTGTAGATTGAGAAGAGAAGGGGACCGAGGACAGAGTCTTGCGGTACTCCGACAGAAAGTGGTGACTGGGCAGAGGAGGCCTCAGTGAAGGCTACACTAATGGTACGATTTGACAGGTAGGAAGAGAGCCACAAGAGGGCTGTGTCACAGATGCAGAAGGATTGGAGGGTTTGGAGCAAAAGAGGGTGGTCAACAGTGTCAGGCAGCGGACAGATCAAGGAGGATAAGCAGGGAGAAGTGACCTTTTGATTTTGCTGTAAGTAGGTCATTGGTAACCTTAACAATTTAGATTTAGGTTGTCTTTAATTTATTTCTCTGTCTAGGTCACTGATTTTCAAACCTGTCCTCAGGCCTCCCTAACAGGCCACATTTTGAGGATTTCTGAACTGGAGCCAGGGGAAATATTCAGCTGCTTACTAAACATGGTTATGTTACTTGTTTTCATCCAAGGTAATCATGAAAACCTGGCCTGTTAAGAAGGCCTGAGGACAGGTTTGAAAACCAGTGGTCTAGGTGATCCCATACTGCCTCTATAATATTCAGGTCTGGACTCTGTGGAGGCCAGTCCATGACTGTCAATTTTTTATCAGCTGTTTTTTTCTCCAAATATCATTTCACTACATTAGCAGTGTACTTGGGATAGTTATCATGCTGAAAAATAAAACCATTCCAAATCAGGTGCTTTCCAGAAAGAATGGCATGATAAACTCAAACCTGACTGTACTTTTTAGCACTTATAAACCCATCAATTCGAACAATATCATCAACACCACTGGCAGAAATGCAACCCCAAACCAGGATGGGCCCCTTACACCATGTTTCACTGAAGGCCGCAAACACTCATTCTTCCATCTCTCTCCAACTCTTCTTCTCACATATTATCGATTATTGCAGCAACAATTTCAAAAATGGATTTGTCACTCCATAATATTCCTTTTCAACTGATCTTCATTCCAATCGTTGTAAGCTTTAGCATATCTTAGCCTTTTCACCGAGTTCCCTTTCTGGAAAAAAGTGTTTTTTTAGCTACTACCCTTCCACAAAGACCATTACTGATCAAGCTTCTTCAAACTGTAGAAGGGTCAACTTGGCATCCAGATGAAGCTGCCAGATGCTGAGCCAGGTCCTTGCTGGACTTCTTCCAGTCTCTCAAAGAAGAAACTCTAAGAAACTTCTCATCAGATTTTGAAAGTTTTCTTGGCCTTCCAGTCCATTTTTTGTCCTTGATCTCTCCTGATTCTTTAAATTTCTTTATAACAGCTTGCATACCACATTATGAGTATTCCGTTTGTTGCTGATTTCCCTTTGAGAGTGGCCTTGCTGATGTAAAAGTAAGATTTTATGTCAGTCAAATTCTGTAATCTTTGGCATTTTGAATGGAATGATGTGATTGAAAGTTGGGCTTATTAGCAAGCTCAAAATGAATTAAACTCATACCACATGTGTCTGTAATGCTCAAGCATGCACAAACCTGGTGTAATGGACCTTTTCCCCATACAACAGTTATTTTGACATGAAATAGTAGGACAAATACAGGGTTCCATTCCATTTAGGTTTATGAAAGCCAGGTTCCTGCTATTACTCAAGTGTAAGAGGAGGTCACACTAATTACTTGCCACTTTAGTCTATAGAAGCTATTTTTTTCTTCTTTTTTAATACTGCATACAAATATCATGTATTTTCTGGTTGTATTCTAATAAAGAGACTGATAAATAATTATATATGGTCAGTATAAAATTGCTGAAACAACAAATCAAATGGTGGCCTAAGACTTTTAAACATACATATATTATATATATCATAAATATATATATATATATATATATATATATATATATATATATATATATATAAAACAACATTTAAAATTAGGGGGAGATAAAAGGTGAGTTTAAAATCCTCCACTACGCACAAAATATAGAGAAAATAACTCATTGTGTACCATTTTAAGCCAAAGCATCACTGTTCACACAGCTTATAAGCTTAGCTAGGGTTAGTGCAGTGATTCATAACCATCCCACTAACCCTAGCTAAGCTTATAAGCTGTGTGAACAGTGATGCTTTGGCGTAAAAGGAATCTGCTGAAAAGCAGACTTGAAGTAAAAATGTGTGCCATTGTGCACCTAATTTGCATATCTTACCCAGAATCCTTTGCTGCATTGGAAACAATGTTATTCAGAGGTTTTCTGTGGGAAAAACAAGCCTTCTGGCCTGTCTAGATTTGTTAATGAACTACACAATGAGTTATTTTCTCTCTCTCTCTCTCTCTCTCTCTCTCTCTCTCTATATATATATATATATATATATATATATATATATATGTGTGTGTGTGTATATAGTCTCCTCTATTCTCTCTCTCTCTCTCTATATATATATATATATATATATATATATATATATTCATATACATATACACACATACAGTAAACTAAATCTACTAGAGCTGATTTTAAACAATAATTTATTTACAATTCTATTCTAACACACTAAGAAGTTTTATTATTACTGAGGCTTTATTTCCATATTTATTCATTATTATTTAACTCGACCTTAACGTTTCAAATATTGACCTTGTTGGTAAAATACCAGCTGTGTGGTAATCCTAGTTGGACTGCACTGATCTAATTTGTTAAGTACACTGCTAGCATCTCAAATCAAAGCAGCTGAGATTATGGAGTATTGTTTAAAGAACAGGAACAAAAACATCAGCGCATTACAGCAAACAAGCTTAAAAAGGAATATGTTATGGTTCTGGTGAGATAAACTTGTCTCTACCAGAAAAAACATTTATAATGAAAGTTTTAGTAAATCAAGCAAGCACAATAACCACAATATTTAGAGAATTTTTTAAAACATAAAGGATTTTTATAAAGGTGACCAGAGTTCCAAGCCCCAAATTCAGGGCATCTCATAAATGATTAGGAGGTAGGAAAAAACTGTTGACATCCTTTATGTACACAGACATGTGAAAATAGTTTATCTAGAATGAAAGGCAATAGTAACAACTATTGCAAAGATAAAGTTATTGTTATCCTTACTTTAAAATTAACAAGATCTGATATATTCTTCACAGCTGTGAATATTCCTAAGGAGGTCTTTCTTCATCAGAAGCACATTTGAAATATGCATCACAAGTTTACCTCAGTCACTTATATGAGCTTCAGAATGTCCACCTCAAGATAAGTTTTGTCACTGGCATACAATTCAAAAGAGGGACAGCACCCCCCTCCCCCCCATTGCAAAAGCGTGATATGTGGGATGGGGTTAAAAAAATCATAAGACCAAAGTAATATAAATAAAATTCTAAATAAAGTCATATATTTTAATACTCTTAGGCAGCGAACCAAACACAAGCTCAAACCACTGGTATAGCTATGTGAGTTCTGTATTTAATTAGCCTTTGCAGAGGCAATGCTAAATATTTTTATCTTAATTGGACATTTAATAATAGATTCTTTAAAACTGCTGTCTGCATTCCCCATTAATATTCTAGATTCTGGCCTTTAAAGGGAAAGTCTAGTCCAAAACAAACTTTCATTATTCAGATAGGGCATGTAATTTTAAACAACTTCCAATTTACTTCTATCACCAATTTCCTTCTTAATACAGGGAGAGTCCACAGCTGCATTCCTTACTTGTGGGAAATACTGAACCTGGCCACCAAGACACCCCAGCCAAAGGCTTAAATACCTCCCCCACTTCCCTCATCCCCCAGTCATGCTTTGCCTTTCATCACAGGAAGTTGGCAGAGAAGTGTCAGAAGATTTCAAAGTAGTTCTTTATGGAGGGTAGTACCCTTCGAGATGGGACTGAAGCTTTAAGTAGTCTTGTCATCCTCTCAGTGCGAGCATTGATGAAAGTTAGAGTCTGGAGATGCAGGTAGAATCTTTCAGCAAAACCATCCAGACTCATATTAACAGCTGCTAAGCAATCAGCGTTGACGAGTTTCACTGCCTGCTTTTCTTCACTCAAGTCCATGTCAGAAGGGCTGCTACAATCTGTCAAACTTGAAGGACCATATTTCTGTCCCACGGCATAGATTCCAGCAAGATCGTTTCAATTTTTACACATATTGCAAACGCTAGAAGACAGGGTCACAGTGTGGCTCCTTTTATCTATATGGAATCAAGAGTTAATATCTCCTGAGGGATTATGAACAGTTGGATTTAATCATATATGCTTTATTTTATTTTATGCTGCTTTATGTGTAAGATGTTTATGGGCTCATAGGCTGAGATGGAACATACAGGTTTCACTTTCACTTTGAAGGTTGCACAGCTTGGCACGCTTTTTCTCATAGCAGGGATGGTCCTGCATTGCGCACCATTTGACCGGAATGGTCGAGGCTTCCATTGACTGAGTTACTACTGGAGAGGAGTTTTATCTCTGTTCTGTCTGGGTCATAGGAGGTGGTGAGTGCCCCAGCCATTGGGGTATAAAGGTGCAAATTTTTTATTTAAAATAAAGTTGTTTTTTTTTCTGTAATCCTCCGCATTTTGTACTTTAGCTATGGAGGATTCAGATTCATTAGAGGGTTCTCCCTCTATATCAAAGAGTAATGCCTGTTTATATTGTGAGGGAGATCTGGAATATCCACCCTCTCAATTATGTTCCATATGCCTTTTGATAAGGGGATTATATCAAATAAGGTTGACATGTTTGATACCACTGAGCCGCCCACCTCTGAGGAGTCCTCATCCAGTGAGGTGCACACCCTACATGCATTTTTTATACACATGCAGCTTCCCATTGCACTGCTAATCCTCCATCTGGAGGGGGCCTTTTTTCACCAGACGTTACTGGATTAGATTTCTCTTCCCCGTCGTCTGCCTTTTAAGGATCCCGGTTCCGGGCTCTCTATTAGGGTGGGTTTTCTTTTTCCCAACCCTACTTTGTTGGTGCTATTTTTACGCTTGCCACACGTAATACTAACCCGTGTGAGGATAGTTAGTCGTTCATAGAGCTGCCAAATATAAGGATGGAAACTTTGTTATAGAGGGTGTTTCAACCTAGGGGATATTTTCTTTTACTGGCGGCGCTTGTTGTCGCGGTTGCTAAAGTGGTTTTTTTTTGGTGCGTCTCCTTCTCCAAATTGATCGAGGTGGAGGGTTCCCTCGACATTTTTCAGAAAAAATGACGGCCGTCTGGGTTACTTATTCTTTTATCTGTGCTGTTATTACGCAGATTAATTAGCCGAAGGATAAGACTTCGGGGGCGCGATCCGATATAGATCGTAGTTTGTGGCGCAAGCAAGGGAACCCCCGCCGCCCGTAGTTTCAGCTCACAACTCGAGCTATCCCATATACCGCGCCGTCAGATGCTAAAGTGCCGTAAGTCGGATAAACCAGCAATGTCCAGAAATCTGCATAAGTACAAATTTCTGGAGTCGCCAGTGACTTACGGCACTTTAGAAACTGCCGGCGCCTACAAAACCTGACTAAGTTATGAAATCACCCATACTGTCTAACACGCCTCCCAAACATAGCCCGACACGTATACCCCTCTATCCGCTATGTGAGTTCCTACCCCGCTGCCACCTACATTAACTACCCCCTAATGTGAGCCCCTATACCGCCGCCAGCTATATTACCTACCCCCTAATGTGAGCTCCTACCCTGCCGCCAGCTATATTAAAATTATTAACCCCTAATCTAATCCCCCTACCCCGCCGCCAGCTATATTAAATTAATTAACCCCTAATCTAATCCCCCTACCCCGCCGCCAGCTATATTAAATTAATTAACCCCTAATCTAATCCCCCTACACCGCCGCCACCTATATTAAATTAATTAACCCCTAATCTAATCCCCCTACACCGCCGCCACCTATATTAAATTAATTAATCCCTAAAATACTAAACTATCCCTACCACTAAACCTAAGTCTAACCCTACAAATAGCCCTGAAAATGGCTTTTTGCGTGGCATTACCCCAAAGTAAACAGCTCTATTGCCAGCCCTTAAAAGGGCTTTTTGCGGGGCTTGCCCCAAAGAAATCAGCTCTTTTACCAGCCCTTAAAAGGGCTTTTGGCGGGGCATTGTCACAAAGAAATCAGCTCTTTTGCCTATAATCTAAATCCCCCTATACCACCACCACCTATAATAAATGTATTAGCCCCTAATCTAATCCCCCTACACCGCCGCCAGCTATATTAAATAGATTAACCCCTAATCTGACCCCCCTACACCGCCGCCAGCTATATTAACCCTAATTATATTAGGGTTAATATAGTTACTATAGTTATTATATTATATATATATTAACTATATTAACCCTAATTATATTAGGGTTAATATAGTTAATATTGTTATTATATTATATATATATTAAGTATAATAACCCTATCTAACTCTAACACCCCTAACTAAATACTTATTAAATTAAATCTAATTAATATTAATATTATTAATTAAAATATTCCTATTTAAATCTAAATACTTACCTATAAAATAAACCCTAAGATAGCTACAATGTAATTAATAATTACATTGTAGCTATTTTAGGGTTTATATTTATTTTACAGGTAACTTGGTATTTATTTTAGCTAGGTACAATAGCTATTAAATAGTTAATAACTATTTAATAGCTACCTAGTTAAAATAATTACCAATTTACCTGTAAAATAAACCCTAACCTAAGTTACAAATACACCTACACTATCAATAAATTAAATAAACTACAAATATCTAAACTAAAATACAATTAAATAAACTAAACTAAATTACAAAAAAACCCACTAAATTACAAAAAATAAAAAAAGATTACAAGAATTTTAAGCTAATTACACCTAATCTAAGCCCCCTAATAAAATAACAAAGCCCCCCAAAATAAAAAAATTTCCCTACCCTAATCTAAATTAAAAAAGTTAACAGCTCTATTACTTTACTAGCCCTTAAAAGGGCTTTTTTGCGGGGCATGCCCCAAAGAAATCAGCTCTTTTGCCTGTAAAAAAAAACCACAATACCACCCCCCAACATTACAACCCACCACCCACATACCCCTACGCTAACCCAAACCCCCTTAAATAAACCTAACACTACCCCCCTGAAGATCTCCCTACCTTGTCTTCACCCAGCCGGGCCGAACTCTTCATCCGATCCGGGCGATGTCTTCAATCAAGCGGCAGAGAAGAAGTCTTCCATCCGGGCAATGTCTTCAATCAAGCGGCAAAGAAGAAGTCTTCCATCCGGGCGATGTCTTCAATTAAGCGGCAGAGCAGAAGTCTTCCATCCGCGCTATGTCTTCAATCAAGCGGCATCTTCAATCTTCTTTCTTCGCTCCTCCGACGCGGAACACCCATCCGGCACGACGACTTCCCGACGAATGAGGTTCCTTTAAATGACGTCATCCAAGATGGCGTCCGTCGAATTCCGATTGGCTGATAGGATTCTATCAGCCAATCGGAATTAAGGTAGGCAAAATCTGATTGGCTGATTGAAGTGGCAGGTAGTTTAGGGAGTTATGGGGCTCCAATACACAGCATAAGGCTTACTACGGCTGCATTTTGTGGCGAGGTGAAAATGGAGTAAGATTTCTCCAATTTCGCCACGTAAGTCCTTACACTGTATATTGGATACCAAACTGCGCGGGTTTGGTATACCTGTCTATGGCCCAAAAAACTACGGGCAAAGGCAGAGATATACGAGCATAATTTCTAGGTTACGCCATATATAGGATACCAAACCCGCGCAAATTTTGGCATCGCCGGCTTCTGCAGGCAAAACTGTATATCGGATCGAGGCCCAGGTTCTCTGTTCAGGCTGACAGATATAACTTCTAAGTCTAGTCTCTTTCCCTGTCCTTTAATGGAAAGAGTTTGTTTGACTATCTCCATGGTTTCAGGGGCCAAGGGTGCCTTCATACCATAAAATAAGGAGAACAAATCTAAGGGACAAAGTTCATAATTTCATTCCTTTAGTTCTGATAAAAGCCCAGCGTCAGAGGCCTCCGCTAAGCCAGAGCAAACCAAGAGTTCTTGGAAGCCGGCTCAGTCCTGGAATAGATCCAAGTAGAGCAAGAAGCCCGCCGAGACTAAGTCTGCATAAAGGGGCAGCCCCCGGTCCTATTTTGGATTGTGTAGGTGACAGACTGTCGCTCTTTCAGAGGCTTGGTTCAGGGACATGCAGGATCCTTGCATCCTGAAAGTAATAGCTCTGGGTTACAAGATAGGTTCAAATCTCATCCACCCAGGGGCAGATTCATCCTCTCAACCTGTCTTCAAGACTAGGTATGAGGGAAGCCTTTCTGCTGTGCTTAAGGGATCTGTCCTCCTTTGCAGTCATTGTCCCAGTACCTATCACAGAGAGAGGTTTTGGATACTATTCAAACATTTTCTTGGTCCCAAAGGAGGAGGGAACTTTCTGTCCAGTTCTGAACCTAAAGTGCTTAAACAAAAAATGTCCCCTCGTCAAGATGGGGACAGTAAGGTCCATCCTTCCCTTAATTCAGGAAGGGCAGTTTATGACCACTATAGATCTGATGTAGGCATTCATTCACCTTCCAATCCACAGGGAACACTTCCAGTTCCTCAGATTTGCTTTTCTGGACCAGCACTTCCAGTTCATTGCACTTCCGTTTGGTTCAGCTACTGCTACAATAATTTTTACAAGGGTTCTAGGGGCTCTTCTAGCAGTCACCAGAACCCGGGGTGTAGCAGTAGCTCCCTACTTGGATGATATTCTGGTACGAGCATCATCGTTTCGTCTGGCAGAAGACAATTCAGAATCTCTCTTCTGTCTTTTTCGATCCCACAGAGGGAAAATAAATAGAGAAAACAGTTCTCTAATTCCAAGTACCAGGGTGGAATTTATGGGCACGATAATAGACTCCATAGACATGAGAATATTTCTAACAGACCAGAGAAGTTGCGAGCTAGCTTCAACATGTCTTGTCCTCCAGACTTCCTTAAGGCCATCTGTGGCTCAGTGTATGGAGGTGATTGGTCTCATGGTGTCCAGCATTACCATTGTTCTCTTTGCCAGGTTCCAGCTCAGGCGACTGTGCATGCTGAGGCAGTGGAACAGCAATCATTTGGATCTGTCTCAACAAATTTCTCTGGACAACTAGTCGAGAAAATCGCTCTCTTGGTTGCTCTGACCGGATCACCTGTCCCGAGGGACATCCTTTTTAAGACCATCCTGGGTGACTGTGACTACGGACGCAAGTCTGTCAGGATGGGGAGCTGTTTGGGGCACCAAGAAGGCACAAGGTCTGTGGACGCAGGAGGAGAGCTCCTTCCCATTCAACATTCTAGACCTGCGGGCAATATTCAATGCTTTGAAAGCTTGGCCCCTACTGGGTTCGTCCCAATTTATCCGATTCCAATCAGACAATATAACCCCAGTGCCTTACATCAACTATCAGGGGGAACGAGAAGCTCCCTAGCAATGAGGGAAGTATCTCGGATTCTGGAGTGGGCGGAGACCCACAACTGTTCTCTGTCAGCGATCCACATTCTGGGTGTGGACATCCTGGGTGACTGTGACTACGGACGCAAGTCTGTCAGGATGGGGAGCTGTTTGGGGCACCAAGAAGGCACAAGGTCTGTGGACGCAGGAGGAGAGCTCCTTCCCATTCAACATTCTAGACCTGCGGGCAATATTCAATGCTTTGAAAGCTTGGCCCCTACTGGGTTCGTCCCAATTTATCCGATTCCAATCAGACAATATAACCCCAGTGCCTTACATCAACTATCAGGGGGAACGAGAAGCTCCCTAGCAATGAGGGAAGTATCTCGGATTCTGGAGTGGGCGGAGACCCACAACTGTTCTCTGTCAGCGATCCACATTCTGGGTGTGGACATCTGGGAAGCGGATTTTCTCGGCAGACAATCTTTTCATCTGGGGAATGGTCTCTTCATCCCAAAGTGTTTGCGGAGATATGCAACAGGTGGGGAACGCCGGTGATAGATCTCACAGCGTTCCGTCTCAATACCAAGCTACCCAGATATGGGTCAAGGTCCAGCGATCCTCAGGCGGAGCTTATAGATGCATTAGCGGTGCCTTGGATGTTCAATCTAATTTCTCTTTTCCTGCCATTTCCACTCCTTTCTCGAGTGGTGGCTCGAATCATACAGGAGCAGGCATCAGTGATGCTGATTGCTTCATCGTGGCCGCAAAGGATATGGTTCACGGATCTAGTGAGGGTGTCATCATCTCTTCCTTGGAGGTTACCTTGTCGCAGGGATCTGCTGGAACAAGGCCCCTTTCTTCATCAAGATCTAGATTATCTGAGTCAGACTGCGTGGAGATGGAACGCTTAGTCTTAGCCAATAGAGGGTTTTATGAGAGTGTTATTGATACTTTAATTTAAGTGTGTAAGCCGGTTAATTGTCGCATTTATCATAAGGTGTGGAGGACCTACTTATTCTGGTGTGAAGAGCATGGTTTGTCCTGGCACAAAGTAAAGGTTTCCACTTCCAGGATTCTTTCTTTTTCTCCAGGATGGACTGGAGAAGGGCCTCTCAGCTAGTTCCTGTTATACTGCACAAGAGGCTCGCTGAGCTTCCGGATGTACAGTCTTTTGTTAAGGTTCTGACTAGGATCAGGCCGGTGTTGAGATCTAATGCTCCTCCTTGGAGTTTAAATCTTGTTCTTAAAGTTTGCAGCGGACTCCATTTGAGCCTAAGCATGAGGTTGACATTAAGTTGTTGTCTTGGAAGGTTCTTTTTCTACTAGCTATTGCTTCTGCGCGCAGAGTCTCTGAGATTGCTGCTTTCAAATGGGAATCTCCTTATCTGGTGTTCCATGCTGATAAGGCTGTTCTACAAACTAAGTTAGGATTTCTTCCTAAGGTTGTGTCAAATCGCAACCTCAATCAAGAAAATGTGGTTCCTTCCTTATGTCCAAATGCTTCTTCATCGAAGGGACAATTACTGCATAATCTGGATGTGGTTCGTGCCTTAAGGTTCTACCTTCAGGCTACAAAGGAATTTAGACAAACTTCTTCTCTGTTTGTTATCTATTCTGGGAAGCGTAGGGGTCAGAGGGCCTCTTCAACTTCCTTATCTTTTTGGTTGAGGAGTATCATCTGCTTAGCATTTGAGTCAGAGGGTCTTAAGCCTCCTCAGAGGATTACAGCTCATTCTACGAAAGCAGTGACTTCCTCTTGGGCCTTCAAAAATGAGGCCTCTAGGGATCAGATTTGTAAGGCGGCTAGTCCTCCTTACATACTTTTTCCAAATTTTACAAGTTTGATGTTTATTGCTTCTGCTAAAAGGAGAAAGGTTTTGTAGGCTGTGGTGCCCTCCAATTAGGGTCCGCCTCTCTTTTTTACCCTCCCGTTAGCATTCAGTGTCCTCTGGAGCTTGGGTATAATTTCCCACAAGTAAGGAATGCAGCTGTGGATTCTCCCTGTATTAAGAAGTAAAATATAAATTATGCTTACCAGATTCCTTTCCTTCTGTACAAGGAGAGTCCACAGCTCCCGTCCGTGTTTTCCGATGGGTGGCCCTAAATTTTAATTTATTCTTCTGGCTCCTTTTTCACCCTGATATTTCTCCTACTGTTCCTTGTTCCCTCGGCAGAATGACTGGGGGATGAGGGAAGTGGGGGAGGTATTTAAGCCTTTGGTTGGGGTGTCTTTGCCTCCTCCTGGTGGCCAGGTTCAGTATTTCCCACAAGTAAGGATTGCAGCTGTGGACTATCCCTGTACAGAAGGAAAGGAAATTATTATTGGAACAGCCAATAGAATGCAAGCTCAATCCTATTGGCTGATTGGATCAGCCAATAGGATTTTTTCTACCTTAATTCCGATTGGCTGACAGAATTCTATGAGCCAATCGGAAGCTAAAGGACACCATCTTGGATGATGTCACTTAAAGGAACCTTCATTCATCGTTAATCCGTCGGAAGAAGAGGATGCTCCATGTTGGATGTCTTGAAGATGGAGCCGCTCCACGTCGGATGGATGAAGATAGAAGTTGCTATCTGGATGAAGACTTCTGCCCGTCTGGAGGAGCACTTCGCCCGGCTTGGATGAAGACTTCTCCCGGCTTAGTTGAGGACTTCGGCCCGGTTGGATAAAGACTTCTGCCGCTTCCTTGAGGATGGATGTCCGGTCTTCAGAACTGTAAGTCGATCTTCAGGGGGTTAGTGTTAGGTTTTTTTAAGGGTGTATTGTGTGGGTTTTATTTTTAGGTTAGGGTTTGGGTCTGCAAAAGAGCTAACTGCCCTTTTAAGGGCAATGCCCATCCAAATGCCCTTTTCAGGGCAATGGGGAGCTTAGTTTTTTTAGATAGTATTTTATTTGGGTGGTTGTTTGTGTGGGTGGTGGGTTTTACTATTGGGGGGGTTGTTTGTATTTTTTTACAGGTAAAAGAGCTGATTACTTTGGGACAATGCCTCGCAAAAGGCCCTTTTAAGGGCTATTGGTAGATTAGTTTAGGCTAGGGTTTTTTTATTTTGGGGGGCTTTTTTTATTTTGATAGGGCTATTAGATTAGGTGTAATTAGTTTAAATATCTGTAATTTGTTTATTATTTTCTGTTATTTAGTGAGGTTTTTTTTGTACTTTAGCTAATTTAATTTAATTTAGGTAATTGTATTTAATTTAGTTAATTTATTTAATTATAGTGTAGTGTTAGGTGTTATTGTAACTTAGGTTAGGTTTTATTTTACAGGTACTTTTGTATTTATTTTAGCTAGGTAGTTATTAAATAGTTAATAACTATTTAATAACTATTCTACCTAGTTAAAATAAATACAAACTTGCCTGTAAAATAAAAATAAACCCTAAGCTAGATACAATGTAACTATTAGTTATATTGTAGCTAGCTTAGGGTTTATTTTATAGGTAAGGTAAGTATTTAGTTTTAAATAGGAATAATGTAGTTAATGATAGTAATTTAATTTTGCTTTATTGTAATTATATTTAAGTTAGGGGGTGTTAGGGTTAGACTTAGGTTTAGGGGTTAATACATTTAGTATAGTGGCGGCGACGTTGGGGGCGGCAGATTAGGGGTTAATAAATGTAGGTAGGTGGCTTCGATGTTAGGGACGGCAGATACTATTTAACTAATGTTTGCGAGGTGGGAGTGCGGCGGTTTAGGAGTTAATATGTTTATTATAGTGGCGGCGATGTTGGGGGCGGCAGATTAGGGGTAAATAAGTGTAGGTAGGTGGCGGCGACATTGGGGGCGGCAGATTAGGGGTTAATAAATATAATGTAGGTGGCGGCGATGTTGGGGGCAGCAGATTAGGGGTTCATAAGTATAATGTAGGTGGCGGCGGTGTCCGGAGCGGCAAATTAGGGGTTAATAAGTATAATACAGGTGTCGACGATGTCGGGGGTGGCAGATAAGGTTTAATAAGTGTAAGATTAGGGGTGTTTAGACTCGGGGTTCATGTTAGGGTGTTAGGTGTAGACATAAATTTTATCTCCCCATAGGAATCAATGGGGCTGCGTTAGTGAGTTTTACGCTGCTTTTTTGCAGGTGTTAGACTTTTTTTCAGCCGGCTCTCCCGTTGATTCCTATGGGGAAATCGTGCACGAGCACGTACGACCAGCTCACCGCTGACTTAAGCAGCGCTGGTATTGGAGTGCAGTAATGAGCAAAATTTTGGTCAATGCTCACTTCTTGTCTTTTAATGACGGGTTTGTAAAAACCCGTAATACCAGTGCTGATGGTAAGTGAGCGGTGAGAGAAAACTGCTTGTTAGCACTGCATAGCCTCTAGCGCAAAACTCGTAATCTAGCCGTAAATTTCCTTATCTTTATCAATGTAATAGAAATTTCTAAATAAATAAGTAACTAACTATACATGACACATGTACACATTTAATAGTGGTGATTTATATTTTTATTTATATAATAAAGTTATAATTTTAAGCTACCAAAATTATCATTTTGTGACACGTGTGTATCATTAATATAAGTAATGGTTTTCAGAGGGACATTGTGCTCCAAAATATTCTGTCATGCATATGAAACATCAGCATTTAATATTAAGTGAAAGCTAATTAAAATATCACCATATCTCTGTTAGTAGAGGACACACAAGCCTAAGCAGAAAATAAAACTTTATTACTATAAGGAACAAGCATTACAAAAAAGCAATTAACTGAAATTAATTTTGAAATGCCCTCTTAAAAAAATCAGCAAAGAAAAAAAAAAAAAGACTAATGTCTATTCAAGACAGTATACTGTTTTCTGTTAATAATACAAAGATCTGTAATAAGATTGACATTACTATTTATATAAATTAAATAAAGTGTGGTGGAAAACTTACAAAAGGACAAAACTGAGTATTTAGTAACAGAAAAACAAAAAAATGGAGTCTAAATTGAATGGTAGTTTACTGACAGCAACAGAGAAAATGAGCTTGTAGTTATTATTTCAGATAATTTAAAAGCAGGAAATCTGTGTAGCATTGAAGCATTAAAGGCCAGCAGGAAGTATGCTTATGTGTGTATTATCAAAAGAAAGGTACAAATACAATTTTACAGGTCTCTAACTCCCAAATGAATGCATTTTAAGCTATTAAATCGAAGGCTAGAAAAATGTGCACTTAAAAAAAAAGCAATGTTGTTTTATAATAGAATATTACATGTTCAAGGCCAGACTAGGAATAAAAAGCAGCCTTGGAAAAATTTGAAGACCAGCCCTATTTTCCATTGAGTCTGTAGAATGTGAAGCCCCTTATTTCTCAAGGGGATTACTTTGATACTTCTACCCCAAATATTGTTTTAAGGAAATAAATTATAATATTTTGTAATAAACAAAAACCAGATTGTTGTTACAAAGGCTCCTTACAACAGTATTTAATCCATGACCCTCTTTCACAGTTTAAAAATTATTATCTGTAGTGTGGAGAAGACACTCAAATCAGTGTGTAACTGACTAGACACAAGAAACCACTCAAAGGAGGTCTAGGAAATACTTTGTGACCTTAATAAGTATAACTCAGAGGAACAAATAAGAGAATTTATACAGCAGCACAACTGACTTAAATTTTTAGCCGGTCAGCCACCGCTGCTGCAGCCCACCGGTATATCGCCTGGTGTCCTGGTAGGCCTATCTGGCATTGTACATGCGTGGTTCCTGTTCCAATTGTTATTGGGATTACACCAAGAGAGGACTTCTTTTTCAACCTGCTGTTTAGTTTCCTTCATTTAACTTGTTTGCTTTGGGAATACATAGCAGGATCCAAGAGTGGTCCCATAGGTTTCATAGAAAGAAATGTCATTATGAGGTAGCACTTCTATTAGATTTAAGGTTATATTATTATATCTCCTGCTTAAAATCTGTTTGCAATATATTGAAAATTGAGGTTTTATAATATTACAATAGTGTACCTATGAAAAATGGGAGAATCTTGAATCCAAAAAATCGAAATCAAAACTTTATTCACAAGCGTTAAAATTCATCACAGGTAAGACAAGAAAAGGATGGTATTACGCATTTCAGCAGGTGCTGTAATCATAGTGTACCTATGCATTTATATTTATTGTTATTGTTTTTGGACTGTCAGTACCTGTAAGTGCACTACGTGATCTACATGATTTTTTATTTTTAAATGCAACAGAAGGAAAGGCCTCAACCCCCAAAAACTGGTTGTACAGCATTAGAGAGGACTATAACAGAAAAGGGTTGCTGATATATTTAAAAAAAAAAAAAAATTGTCATGAATTTTTTTTCATGCCAAAATTAAAAAAAAATATATATATAATTTTTTTTAAATGGCAGTAACACTCAGCTAGATTACGAGGGAAATTAACGAATACAACAAAACTTGCGCTATTTAACCCCCTATAGTGCAGCTATAGTATTCAAACAGCAAGTGCTGTTTTGAGGTGCTCATGCACCCTTTCCCCATAGACATCAATGGGTAGAGCGGGTCATAAAAAAACCTAACACCTGCGATCGTGGAATGAAAAGCTCTGTAACGCAGCCCCATTGATGTCTATGGGGAAAATAAAAGTTACGTTTAAACACCCTAACATAAACCCTGAGTCTAAACACCCCTAATCTGCTGCCCCCGACATCGCCAACATCTACATAATGTTATTAACCCTTAATTTGCCGCTCCCAATATCACTGCCACCTATATAAATCGATTAACCCACAATCTGCCGCTCCCCATATCGCCGCCACTATATTAAATTTATTAACCCCTATTCCACCGCACCCCCAACATCACCGCCACTATATTAAAGTTATTAACCCCTATTCTGCCGCTCTCCGACATCGCCGCCTCTAAATAAAGGTATTAACCCCTGAACCTCTGGCCTCCCACATCACTACCACTAAATAAACCTATTTACCCCTAAACCACCAGCCCCCCACATCGTAACAACCTAAATTAAACTATATTAACCCCTAAACCTAACCCTAACGTAACCCTAACCCTTAAACTAGCCCTAACACCCCCTAACTTTAACATCATTAAAATAGAGCTAAACTAAAGTTACAATTATTAACTAAATAAGACATATTTAAAACTAAATACATACTTACCTGAGAAATAAAACCTAAGCTAGCTACAATATAACTAATAGTTATATTGTAGCTAGCTTAGGTTTTATTTTTAGTTAACAGGTATGTTTGTATTTATTTTAACAAGGTAGACTAGTTAGTAAATAGTTATTAACTATTTACTAACTACCTAGTTAAAATAAATACAAATATACCTGTCAAATAAAACCTAAGATGCCTTACACTATAACCTAACATTACAAAAAATAGCAAACAAAATTATACAAAACAATAAAAATTATTCCTATTCTAATACCCTTTAAAAAAAAACAAAAAAAAACCCCATAATCTATAATAAACTATCAAGAGCCCTTAAAAGTTGCCATTAAAGTTAACAGTTCTTTTGTTACAAAACAAAACAAACACCCCCTAAGAGTATACAAACCCCCACACCCCAAACCCACAAAATAAAAATAAAGTAAAACCTAATCTACCCATTGCCCTGAAAAGGACATTTGTATGGGCATTGCCCTTAAAAGGCATTACACAAAATAACAAATTATCAAAAATAATAAAAATTATTCCTATTCTAATACCCATTAAAAAAAAAAAAAAACACCCCAAAATAAAAAACCTAATCTACAATAAACTACCAATAGCCCTTAAAAGTACATTGCCCTAAGTTAAACAGCTCATTTACCTGAAATTTTTTTACAAAGACCCACTAACATTACAAACCCCCACCCCCCCCAACCCACAAAATAAAAAAAAACCTAATCTATCCATTGAACCTGAAAGGGGCATTTAGCTCTTTTGCTGCCATAACCCTAATCTGAAAAAAAACACCCAAAAAACCCTTAAAAAAACCTAACACTAACCACTAACTATCCACATACAGTTTTTGAAGTCCCGCTTGAACGATCTTCATCCAGGCGGCGAGAAGTCTTCATCCAGGCGGCCTCTTCTATCTTCATCCAGGCAGCATCTTCTATCTTGATCCCGGCGGCTCAGAGCGTTTCATCCTGAAGACATCCGGCGCGGAGCATCCTCTTCATACGGTCGCCACCGTACAAGGGAGCTGTTTCAAAATGGTTTCCCTTGCTTTCCTATTGGCTGAAAAAATTGAATCAGCCAATAGGAATTAGAGCTGCTAAAATCCTATTGGCTGTTCAAATCAGCCAATAGGATTTAAGCAGCTCTCATTCTATTCGATGATTCATTGAAACGGCTCCCTTGCATTGAAGATTCAGTGTACGGCGGTGACCGTATGAAGAGGATGCTCTGCGCCGGAAGTCTTCAGGATGGACCCGCTCCACGCCACCGGGATCAATATAGAATATGCCACCTGGATGAAGATAGAAGAGGCCTCCTGGATGAAGACTTCTCGCAGCCTGGATGAAGATAGAAGAGGCCGTCCGGATGAAGACTTCTTTTTGTTTGTTATTTTTCATAATTTAGTGTTTGTTATTTTTTGTAATTTAGTATTTTTTGTTTTTTGTAATTAGATACCTTGTAATTTTTATAGTAGTGTTAGGATTTATTTAATTGGTAGTTAGTTTAATTTGAGTTTAATAATTATATTAGTTTAATTGTTAGTTTAAACTTAGTTCTTTTAATTTGACAGGTAAGTTTTAATTTAATTTAAGTTAGGGAAATTGGAATTTTAATATAAAGTTAGGGGGGCGTTAGGTTTAGGGGTTACTAGTTTAATTTAGTTTATTGCAATGTGGGGGCTTTCAGTTTAGGGGTTAACAGTTTATTTAGTATATTTCGTTGTGGGGGGCTTGCGGTTTAGGGGTTAATAGGTTTATTATAGTGACGGCAGTGTAGGGCTTAATAACTTTAGTACAGTCGGGGTGATGTGGGCGGACAGCAGATTAGGGGTTAATAATATTTAAATAGTGTTTGCGATGCGGGAGGGCAGCGGTTTAGGGGTTAATAACTTTATTATAGTGGTGACGATGTCGGGGAGAGGCGGAATAGGGATTAATAATTATTTTTATTGGCGGCGATGTCAGGAGCAGCAGATTAGGGGTTAATAAGTTTAATATAGTATTTGCAATGCGGGAGTGCCTCGGTTTAGGGGTTAATAGGTAGTTTATGGGTGTTTAGTGTACTTTGTAACACTTTAGTTATGAGTTTTATGTAACAGTTTTGTAGCGTAAAACTCATAACTACTGCTTTTAGATTGCGGAACGGATCTTGTCGGTATAGGCTGCAACGCAAGCTTTTTAACCTGACCGCAAAACTCGTAATGGCAGCGCTATAGAAGTCCCATGAAAAAAACGTTAGGCCTTTAAAAGGCTTGCAGTACAGCTATACCGACAAGACTTGTAATGGCTGCGGTGTTGTTTTAACGATGAAATGGCCATTTTTTTAGCGTTAAAACACAAACGCAAAACTCGTACTCCAGGTGACTGAGATTATAAACAATGTTTAATTTTGTGTAGTAAAATAACTTTGCAATATACTTTCATTGTTTATTTTGTTCCCTATTCCTGTAATTTTAACTCTGAAAATTAAGAGTTTTACTATTCTGAAAACTGCAAGTGCACACTGCAATTTCACAAGTTAAATCCTGCCACATATCTGTCCCTAAATAGTCTAGGTTGAGATAACAAACTGCAAAACAATAAGGGTTACAATGTAAGTGCTTTTTTACGCTCATATCACTAAGCTGAAAGTATTTTTTTACTGCTCAAGCAAAAGTTTATGGTGCACTAACATCTGGATGTCGGATAGTGTGGCTGCTTTAAATCCATCACATAATAGGCTTCTTTGGAGGGGGGAAACTCATGTTGGCTATTGCTCAAGCACTGAGCTGATGGTCTGCTAAACAATGCTCAAGTATATATACAGTATATATAAAACCTTGACAAAAATCTCTCTTCCTAATTTACAGTTTCTTATCTAGTTCCAATTAAGCTTTCATGATTCCGATACGGTATATAATTTTAAACAACTTTCCAATTTGCTTTTATCATCAAATTTGCTTTGCTCACTTGGTATTCTGTGTTAAAAGCTAAACCTAGGTAGGCTCATATGCTAATTTCTAAGCCCTTGAAGGCAACCTCTTATCTCAGTGCATTTAACAGCTAGACAGCGCTAGTTCATGTGTGCCATATATATAGCATTGTGCTCACTCCTGTGGAGTTATTTATAATTCAGCACTGATTGGTTAAAATGCAAGTCTGTCAAAAAACTGAGATAAGGAGGCAGTCTGCAGAGGCTTAGATACAGGTAGTCACATAATTAAAAAAAATATATATATAACCGTGTTGGTTATGCAAAACCAATCTTTTTAAACAATAAACATTTTCAAGTAGACTGTTACTTTAAATAATGGAGATTTTATTAATACAATGACAGAGGCAAGCCCTGAATACCAGATTGGCTCCTGCAAAAAAGTGGTGGGGGGAGTTTGGCCATTGAAAAACAAGCAAACAAGGTGTTGATTTGTTCTAATAACGTTCAGACTGCTATGTTAATCTGTTGGAAGACTGTATAAAAATGTTTTAATTACAAAGTGTTTAACATTCCCATTAAACTCAAAATATAGACCTCAATAAAAGGTTTCAGGGGAAAAAATCCAATTGCACTATGCACTTTTTATTTTGCCTGCTTTAGTTATAAAATACCTTTACAAATTGTGCTTGCTTTATTCCTCTGAAGGCATATGGGTGTATATTGAGTATTTAAATATGCTGTAATTATTTCACCCAGCTGCCTACTATATAATAATTGATTGCATTAGTGCAGGAGCCTATTTAACTCTGGCCCTAATTGTCTATACTTAAAGATATTAAACACATTAAAAGAGTTTAAAGTGGGTGCATCTCTGGACTCTTCTTGATTTGTTAAACCCCTTACATTTTTCAAACAAAATTACTGTTTAAGTGCTTTTAAAATATTTATTTTACATGCAGATGTTGCAATACAATGATTAATACTGATATACTGATATACTGTATACTATACATATACATGCCAAGCAAGAGAACGAGAGATTAGTTTTTACCACTCACTGCATTACAGTTTTCAATTGTTAAAAAGATTTTGGTACTAAAACAAAAACAGTTTGTTATTCTAGGTAATGTACCTACTACATCTTAAAAGAGCCTATAAATATGTATCTTAAAAGAGGCTATAAATCATTCAATGTTGTTTCTGATTGATTACATTGGGAATTACATTTCCAGTACACAAAGTAAATAAAATGGGAGTGTTCCAGTAACATGACCAGCTCTGTAAATTCTTCTTTGAGCAAATAATAATTTAGGCAGCGCTCTACATGGCTTATGCTGCCAAACACACATCTTAAATTCACACATATAATTAATTGAATAAACATGGAATTTGAACTTAAACCCTTTCACATTTATATAGTTGTAACCAAAGTCAGTTTCTAGACATCTGGAAATGACATTATCAGTTGAGATATAAATCTCCCAAATGTTAATTCTGTATTTTGAATAATAAACTTTTAAAATTGGAGTTAGAAGAAAGACGTGTATGTATATATTATAATTATTTTTACTACTATTATCTTTATTTGTAATGTGCTAACGTCTAAAGCGCTTTATCTTTATTTATAACGTGCAAACAATTGGCCAGATTACGAGTTTTGAGTTATGAGGGGTGCGGTGCTAACGTGCAGTTTATTGTCACCGCTCACTTTCCTACAGCACTGGTATTACGGGTTTTTACAAACCCGGCGTTAAAAGGCAAGAAGTAAGCATAGAGCAACATTGAGCTCCACACTGCATTCCAATACCAGCGCTGCTTAAGTGAGCAGTGAGCTGGTTATACGTGCTTGTGCGCGATTTCCCCATAGACATAAATGGGGAGAGCCGGCTGAGAAAAAGTCTAACACCTGCAAAAAAGCAGTGTAAAACTCATTAACACAGCCCCATTGATTCCAATGGGGAAACTAAAGTTATGTTTACACCTAACACCCTAACATTAATCTCGAGTTTAAACACCCCAAATCTTACACTTATTAACCTCTAATCTGCCGCCCCCGACATCGCCGACACCTGCATTATACTTATTAACCCCTAATCTGCCGCTCCGGACATCACCACCACCTACATTAAACTTATTAACCCCTAATCTGCTGCCCCCAACATCGCCGACACCTACATTATATTTATTAACCCCTAATCTGCTGTCCACAACATTGCCGACACCTACATAATGTTATTAACCCCTAATCTGCTGCCCACAACATCGCCGACACCACAGACCCTAATTTAAATATAATCTAAATAAATCTAAATAAAATTCCTATCATTAACTAAATTATTCCTATTTAAAACTAAATACTTACCTGTAAAATAAACCCTAAGCTAGCTACAATAAAACTAAAAGATGTAAAAGTAATCTATTTTTATTTCCTGTGACGTCTCCAACGATAGCCAACAAATACGGGCTGTCAGACAAGCTCTGAGAAACGCCTTCCAATTACCATATTTAAATTAACCAGACGCAGATCTTCATTATGGCTCAGCCATGTGAACCGCCATATTTGAAGACTTTTGCGAGGTCTTCAGAAGATGTTAGCGCATGCATAATTTCAACATGCCAGCTCCAAATGAATTGCGGTCACATGACAAGTGTAATAATGACGTATACTAAGAACTACTTGTCCGACTGAACATGCGTAAATTATGTAATCGATAGAATCCAGGTTGCCCACCATGATTGGCTAATGCAAATTAGCCTCACGGTGGGTTGGGAAAGACATACAATTTTGAATAAAGATAGCGTGGAAACAGTAAGGAATTGAAAACGGAAAGTATTGGATCATGAAAGCATTAAATTATGATAGATGTTGCCCTTATTATCCCTTTAACATAATGACATTTAATTTTTAAACAATGCTGTTAAATTAATTTTATTATTACAAGGAAAAATCTGTTTTAAAAATGTGACATTTATATATATGTTGTGAATGTATTTTCATAATTTTACTTGGAAATGTGTTTCTATTGCCAATTTAATATTCTTGAAAACTACTGAACTGTTTTCTTTAACTTTGCAAAGACTGACATCTGAAGCTGATTATCAAAAACTCTTCGACATGGTGAGAAGTTACACAAAAACTTGTTTTGTTCTTTTTTTTAAGCATAATTTTGTATTGCATGTGCCTTATTCACATCAAAAACCCTGCTTAGCAAGATAAACAGCTCCCATCTAACATTTGCCTTTCTAACAATGTTTGAGGGATCTCACCATACTGATAAGCATTATTAGATGGTCTTGTTAGACCAGAGAGCTTTAGAGAATGGTGATGGTGGGAGAAAAGAAGGAAAAAGCAAAAAGGCAAGTTAAGGCTGAGATAAAAGAGAAGGTAAGCAAATAATTTAGAAAGACTCAGCGGTTTTGATTCACTGACATAACCTCCCTAATTTGAGTGTTAAGCAATAAAGTTCATTTCAATGGAATGCTAAAATAATAATTGGAGATATATGGGGGTTTTTATTTGCTGAGAAAACATAAATGAATGCATTGTCTACTGAAACAGACTGGGCGTTCTTTCTTTATTTAGCATTTAGAACAAAAAATCTTGACCCTGTTTCTCTATAGGGGTTGTGTGAGTTGTCAGATAATTTGCCTGTGCTGACCTTAAGTACCAGTAAGTGGCAGTAGGGAATTTATAGGCACAATAATCATGATTATTATAGGATTACCTACATCACTATGCAGCCTCAGTATTATTTTCAAAAGGGAATGACATTTCACTATCCAGAAAGCAGCTCATTTCCCTGAATATGTGTAACTTTTATTGCACCTAACAACATATGAATTGAAGCAGATTATTACTGTTTTACTCAACTAGGTATTGATTACATGACCTGCCGGTGGCCATGCTAACTGTGCAGGATGCCATTATATTCCACTCACAAATGGGTTTTCTAAAAAGCTTTTATTATGAGTTTCTGCAAAGTACCACAAGCCTATAGTTACTAATGGTAACTGCTAAACTCATTATACAGCACATCTACATCAGCACAGAACTACTCTAAACTCACAGTAACCTTGTGAACTTTATAAATAAACCACAAATAAAGTGTACAGAGTACATTTTTAATATTTTATATCAAGGTTGCCTAACTTAAGTCCTCCCGTGCCTATTAAATCCATCACTCCCACAAATTATATAAAGATTATATTTAAATCATGGAATTATTTGCAGCAATCTAAATTAACCCTGTTTATAAGGCTGCTTATTTGCAGCACATGGCTATGAAATGTTTTAGTGCACTATGTGACTGTGATTCCACAATACTCCCCTAAATCTCTACAGGGAGTGCAGAATTATTAGGCAAGTTGTATTTTTGAGGATTAATTTTATTATTGAACAACAACCATGTTCTCAATGAACCCAAAAAACTCATTAATATCAAAGCTGAATAGTTTTGGAAGTAGTTTTTAGTTTGTTTTTAGTTATAGCTATTTTAGGGGGATATCTGTGTGTGCAGGTGACTATTACTGTGCATAATTATTAGGCAACTTAACAAAAAACAAATATATACCCATTTCAATTATTTATTTTTACCAGTGAAACCAATATAACATCTCAACATTCACAAATATACATTTCTGACATTCAAAAACAAAACAAAAACAAATCAGTGACCAATATAGCCACCTTTCTTTGCAAGGACACTCAAAAGCCTGCCATCCATGGATTCTGTCAGTGTTTTGATCTGTTCACCATCAACATTGCGTGCAGCAGCAACCACAGCCTCCCACACACTGTTCAGAGAGGTGTACTGTTTTCCCTCCTTGTAAATCTCACATTTGATGATGGACCACAGGTTCTCAATGGGGTTCAGATCAGGTGAACAAGGAGGTCATGTCATTAGATTTTCTTGTTTTATACCCTTTCTTGCCAGCCACGTTGTGGAGTACTTGGACACGTGTGATGGAGCATTGTCCTGCATGAAAATCATGTTTTTCTTGAAGGATGCAGACTTCTTCCTGTACCACTGCTTGAAGAAGGTATCTTCCAGAAACTGGCAGTAGGACTGGGAGTTGAGCTTGACTCCATCCTCAACCCGAAAAGACCCCACAAGCTCATCTTTGATGATACCAGCCCAAACCAGTACTCCACCTCCACCTTGCTGGCGTCTGAGTCGGACTGGAGCTCTCTGCCCTTTACCAATCCAGCCACGGGCCCATCCATCTGGCCCATCAAGACTCACTCTTATTTCATCAGTCCATAAAACCTTAGAAAAATCAGTCTTGAGATATTTCTTGGCCCAGTCTTGACGTTTCAGCTTGTGTGTCTTGTTCAGTGGTGGTCGTCTTTCAGCCTTTCTTACCTTGGCCATGTCTCTGAGTATTGCACACCTTGTGCTTTTGGGCACTCCAGTGATGTTGCAGCTCTGAAATATGGCAAAACTGGTGGCAAGTGGCATCTTGGCAGCTGCACGCTTGACTTTTCTCAGTTCATGGGCAGTTATTTTGTGCCTTGGTTTTTCCACACGCTTCTTGCAACCCTGATGACTATTTTGAATGAAACGCTTGATTGTTCGATGATCACGCTTCAGAAGCTTTGCAATTTTAAGAGTGCTGCATCCCTCTGCAAGATATCTCACTATTTTTTACTTTTCTGAGCCTGTCAAGTCCTTCTTTTGACCCATTTTGCCAAAGGAAAGGAAGTTGCTTAATAATTATGCACACCTGATATAGGGTGTTGATGTCATTAGACCACACCCCTTCTCATTACAGAGATGCACATCACCTAATATGCTTAATTGGTAGTAGGCTTTCAAGCCTATACAGCTTGGAGTAAGACAACATGCATAAAGAGGATGATGTGGTCAAAATACTTATTTGCCTAATAATTCTGCACTCCCTGTATATGCACCACACACATTACAGCACCTCTGTACATAGAACATTCTTATTAGTGCATATTGACAGACGTATTGCTTAATTTAAACATTTATCTTCCTAAATGTGATAATGTTGACACATAGCTTTTATGCAATTTTTTTTATTTTCAAGATTATTAAAAAAAAAATCAACATTGTCTATACATTATATAGATACTTTATGACAAAGACTATTTTAAAGTGTGTCCATATTGGAGATATTCCTTTCTCATGTGCCCATGATACCTTTTTAAAATTAAAAGGGACATTCAAGAAACATTTAATAAATTTTCCTCTTATATATCAATATGTAAATGTCTTCTTGAATACCTGACTATAAGTTTGTTATTGATAGATAGATAGATAGATAGATAGATAGATAGATAGATAGATGATAGACAGATAGATAGATAAGATATACAACTCTAAGTACAATTCATAGCTACAGAGTTATGACAGTAATATTAATAGTTCTTAAAGTATAACATTGTAACATAGAACACACAGAAATCACTAATTAGATCTCTATGGAGTCAGTTATAATAACCACGGTCTAAACATAAGTCATGGTTAGAGAGTATTAGTTCAAAATGAAAATGTAAAGTCACCAATGGGGACCTAGTGGTGTGTTATTTTTTGAAGAGCTAAGACAGGCATAAAACCCCTTTTCAAGGGTGCATTAGAGGGGACATGTGTTGAAATTTTTGGCAAGGTAGGATCAGAAGGTTGTTTTCACTGTAATGCTATAAACGTTAAGGGGCTGATTCCAACTATTTAAGCAAAACTTAGCAAATTATTTACACAAAACCTAATTGACTTTTATGGTGAAGATTCCAGATAAATCATTTGATAAACTTTACTTAAGGACTGGAATCAACCCCTTAAAGGGACAGTATAAACCAATTTTCATATAACTGCATGTAATAGGACCCTACTATAAAGAAGAATATGCACAGATACTGATCTAAAAATCCAGTATAAAACCTTTTAGAAATAGAAACTTACTTGGAAGCTCCCAGTTTATCATTGTTGATGAGGTAGTCTGGGACAACCACTGAAAGGGGCTGGGTAAACAAAAAAGAGCAGACACTTCCCTCCTCCCCCTTCCCTGCATACAAAAAGACAGATAGCATAAACAGGAGTCTGCAAGACTATCCATTTTTATAAAAATAACCCCAGATGGGCTATATAAATGGATCATCTACAAAACAATTATGCAAAGAAAAATCTAGTGTACAGTGTTCCTTTAAACTTTGTAAGGATATAATCAATTTACTATATCAGGACTCTTGGAAAAGCTTATGAAGAACATCAAGGAAAGTTATATTTATTGTGTAACAAAGATTGTGTTTCCTACAGTTGCTTAGATGTGAAACAAATCTTCTTTAGCTATATGTGGAGATGGGCCACTAGTCATGTTTATACTGCCAGGTTGGTGAAGCTCCAGCACAAGTAGGAAGAAAAGATGATAGATATTCACTAATCGTATGTAGGGTTGTAAAGTTGTGACATATTTCAAGACACAATAAAGTGAGTGTGACACTCAGTAAATTGATATACAAGAGGTAAGTGAAGCAGTGGATAGATTTAAATAAAAGAGAGTATAATGCTGTCAGCTTGCTGGTGGTAAGTGTATACATCTAATAAGCTTCTCCTGTTTAATTATGGCAGAGAATTTGTGAATACTACAAGATGAGAATGGCTTATAACACATGAATAATTCAGGAAAAGGTGCCAAAGGCTGGAAAATTAGCTTTTCAAAGGTTGTAGGAAATCTAATATGGGCAGCTGTTAATTGCAGGGAAGTAAATCATTATTTGAGCTATATGAAAATATGTGTCTCTATGACATGCATCCATTAGTTTTGAAAATTCAAGGAGAGACTTTGATTAATATAGCTGAGGAAAGTTATATTTTAGGATTTCCACATTAATTGGACTGAAATATATGAAGTTGTTAGACTTTGTAGAAAGGAAGGAGGTAGGTGAAATAAGTAAAATAGACTTTGCTTTATTTCTTGTAATAAAACGGGAATAGAGTATTACAAATATATGGAAGGTTGAGACTCTATTATCTGTAGTTTTGTAATAGATCACATGACCCCAACCTTTTTTGCAATGGGGAGGCTATTTTAGAATAGATGATCTGTAGACTCTTAAAGGACGTTAAACGGACATTAAACTGCTGGGCACAACTACCCTAGAATTGTTACTACTCGCTATGTTATTATATTTCATCCTGTTTCTGCAGCTATTTTCAAATTCCTTCTCCTGTTTTAAGAGATGCCAGATACTGAAGCTCCGCCTCTTTGTACTGGGGGCTGCCATCATGGAGCTGAGGTATTCACAGCTTGTAACATAAACTGTGCACACTTACAGATCAGTAATATTGCTTTTTTAAGATGTATAATGTGCTTCTGATTAAGGTGCAAGATACAAAGCAGGAGCTATATTTTGTGCACAGTAACCTGAAGCACATTATACAGCTGTTAAAAGGTGGAGAATATTACTGATCTGTGAGTGTGCACAGCTTCTGCCACAGGCTGTGAGAATAACTAAGTTCCAAGATGGCAGCCCCCAATACAAAGAGGTGGAGCTTCAGTATCTGGCACCTTTAAGCTATTAAAACAGGAGAACTGATTTGTAAAGAGCTGCAGGAGAACTGATTTGTAAAGATCTGCAGAAACAGGATGAAACGTAGTTACCATTCTTTTGAAGTTGTGCACAGCAGTTTAATGTCCCTTTAATATACTGGGGAGTCCAAAACCTAGCACATGTTTAGGACATTAAACCATCAGTATGCAGACTGCCAAATAAATGATCAAAAGATGAACTGGAAACAATTCAGCAGTTGAAAACAGACTACAATGAAAATGCATGAGGCCAAGGGAAAGTCATCATTTTTAAGTCATTAATCTGCCAAGCCATAAAAGCCAGTTTGTATGCCATGAGTCTAGAGATCTGAACTCTGCTAGGAAAAATAATTATGCTCAACTGTAGCAGGTTAGCTGTTAAATTTATTCCAAAGTTAATGGCTAATGAATTTTATAATACAGGACAATGCGTTTTTAGTTTAGATAACTGGGAGACAAGATACTGATGCCAAGAAATTCTGATTAACAGAAATTATTTTTTGACAGTGCTAAATATAGGTAGAATATGGAACAAAGAGAAGAATGAGGTTGAATGATTGCATATTTGCCTACATTTGAAAAACAAAAGATCCAGAGACCCTTTGCAGCACAGCAATCAAGTAAGCAGGTTACTGGCGTAATGACCACAACCACTGATGGTAGAATATTCACAGATGTCAATTAGACATGCTAATAGAAAGTACACTAGACCCAGAAGAAATATATACATAAATCAAAGTCCACATGGCTCATTCCCCTGCCATAGAAATCTATGCTAAGCCAGCACCTCAGGAGAGATTTTTACAGTATGGAACTGATACCATATTAGGGCACTTGGGACAGTCTGCAAGCATAAGATTTGTAATAGAAAATTCCACATTTTCTTTAGACGTTACTCTAAAGCTCTCAAACAACATAATCTGGTAAGATATATCAGCACTAGGGATAGGCGAATGTGTTTATATTCAAATTCAAATGTTAGAACGAATGTTATTGTAGAAATTTAATTTACATAATAGAATGTTGATAAGAATGAATATTCTTAAAAATTCTATTATCGAATGTTATTTACAGTTTTTAAATGTCACATTCGAATTTGAATATTACATTTATAAAACACAATTGTAGACTAGAAATACTATTTCGAATTTGAATGTCACATTCAAATTCGAATGTCACCTTTATTAAACAGAGTATTAGACTAGAAATACTATTTCAAATTCGAATATCACATTTGAATTCAAATATTACATTTAAAAAAAACACATTAAAAAACACAGTATTAGACTAGAAATACTATTTTGAATTTGAATGTAGCATTCAAATTCGAATATTACATTTATAAAACACAATTTTAGACTAGAAATACTATTTCGAATTTGAATGTCACATTAGAATTCGAATGTCACATTTGAATATTACATTTATAAAACACAGTATTAGACTAGAAATACTATTTCGAATTCGAATGTCACATTCAAAGTCGAATATTACATTTTAAAAAAAAACACATTCAAAAACACAGTATTAGACTAGAAATACTATTTTGAATTCAAATGTAGCGTTCAAATTTGAATATTACATTTATTAAACACAGTTGTAGACTAGAAATACTAATATTACATTTTGAAATTCAATGAATACATAGCTAAACATTCTATTATCCGAACGAATATTTTCAAATTTTATTGAAAACCAAATTTTGAAAATAGAATGTTAGAATGTTATATAAACATTCAAAATTCGATTAGAACAAACGAATGTATCAAAATTTGTTTTCAATTTTGAATTTTTAGAAATATTCACCCATTCCTAATCAGCACTATGATATCAATAACAATATTCTAGAAAGTCAAATTTGGTAAATCTTTAGGGGGCATATCACGCATTTCTTGGTGTGAAGGTGACACACGCATAGTACAATACAGCACTACATAAAATAAAGTTGTTGTTTTTTTAATATATTTACATTTTGTATTTTAATTTACCTTGGATCTCAGATTTTGTTTTTCTCATTTAAAATTTAAAACAGTTAGGATTGTGCTTTGTCCAAAATCTGATTGTATCTTAAACATTTTTCTGTGTATCTTTCAATAAATTATGATCATGATTTGTATATATATATATATATATATATATATATATAAAATACATCTAAAATCCCTAGCATATATCACAGTGTAAGAGACGATATTCACTGGATTTATTGCAATATAATGGGCTAGATTACGAGTGGAGCGCTAACAGTTACTCGCAAGCGAAAAGGGTTTATCGCAGGTATTGGCACATTTTGGATTTTTCGCTCATATTATAAGTTGAAAGTAAATACAATCATATGAGCGCAATTGAAATTAGCGCTCGTCGAGTTAGCACAACCTCATAGCTCTGGTTAACGGTTTCGCGAAACAAACACACATCACAAAGACATTACAAAGTACAGTTACACTTATAATAACACAATCTAATAGAAATTATTTAAAAAAATATTGCACAAAAAAGTTATAAAGGTTCAAAGATATGAGGTCTTAGATGTTAGATAAAAGGCAGGCACTAATACGCTAATGTTTTTACAGACATATATACATATAAATACATATGTATACATATAGAGACATATATAAATATAGACATATACATATATAGACATATAAAATGCATATAACATTCTGTTTAATAGGATTATTCCCCCTTTTCTCTTTTATTCAAAGATTTTTCTGAGGACTGACTCAATTTACAAACCAGAAAGCTGCTAATTAAACAAGCTACATTCCAGAACTCAACTTGTTAATTATATTTCATATTCTTCCCTTTTCTATTCTCACTGCATATAAACAACTTTGAATTAGTGCTCCTCTGGTGACTTTGTTAAGGCGCATAAAACAATATTAAAAGCATTGTGAAAATTTCCAACCAATTGCAAAATAGCGTGCCCTTGTGAAATTAGTAATATAAGTGTACATAGCTCAAGGCTTCTTGTATTTGTTTTCAAACATTTTGTCTTAAAACAGAATTGTTAAAATCATTGTTTAATAGAACAAAGATAAAATTGAAGTATGCTGTATAAATAAGCTATTAGATTGTAAAAAAATCTGTAACCCAAGATACTTTACAAGGTAAAAATGAGGTGTGTTGGTCATAAGTGTTGCAACCTACTGTGGTAAGAATAAAAGCAGCTAGGATGTATTATCAATTTTTTGAGAATCAGATGATTGTGCATTCACACTCAGCAAAAAAATCCTGGAAAGGTCCCTTAAAATGTTATTGAAAACAAGTGGTTAAGGAAAGTGCACCTATATTTAGCAATTAGTATGTGAACACCCCTACTAATGATTGATTTCAGGTTTCAGCTTCATCTATTGCTAACAGGATTGTACATTCAGCACATAGCCATGAAATTTCCATAGACAAATGTTAACAGTACAATGGGTTTAACTGAAGAGCTCTGTGACATTAAAACTGGCACTGTCATAGGATGCCACCTTTGCCAAAAGTCAGTTTGTGATATTTTTGCCAGGCTAGATCTGCCCTGGTCAACTGTGCATGCTATTACTGTCAAGTGAAATCATCTAGGTGCAACAACAGCCCAAACACAAAATATTAGACCACCCAAACTCAAAGGGATGGACAACTGAGTGCTGAAGAACAGAGTACAAAGAAATTACCTATCATTTGTTGCATCAATCACTGCAAGTATATAAACTGGCTCTGGGAGCAATGTCAGCACAATAACTGTACATCTGGAGCTTCATAAAAGTGGGTTTCCTTGGCAGAGCAGTTAAACCCAGACTCATATTAACATTTACAATGTCAAGTGTCAGCTGGAGTGGTATAAAGCACTCTGCCACTGGACTCTAGAGAAGAGGCAACATGTTCTCTAGAGTAATGAATTATGCTTCACTATCTGGCAGTCAGATGGAAGAAATTGGGTGTGGTGGTTTCCAGGAGAACACTACCTACCAGAATACATAGCACCTACTGTAAAGTTTGTTGGAGGAGAGATAATGGTCTTGGTCTTTTGTTCAGGGTTTGGGCCAAGCCCCTTAGTTTCAGCAAAGGGTCATCCACAAAGATATTTTAGACAATTGGGTGCTTCCGACTTTGCGTAAAGGGAAGGCCTTCTCCTGTTCCAGCATGACACAGTGCACGCCGATTCCAAACCAGACCTTCTTGTCAAACATCAGTGCCTTGTCTCACAAATGTTCCTCTGGCTGAATTGGCACAAATTCCCACAATAACACCCTAAAATCATGGGAAAAGCCTTCCCAGAGGAGTGGTGGCTGTTAGAGCCACAAAGGGGAGGGGGCAATTTCATGTTAATGCCCATGGTGTTGGAATGGGGTGTTCAACAAGTTTATATAGGTGATTATGGTCAGGGGTCCACATACTTTTGGCCATATTGTATATATGGAAAAGGGAATATATTAGTACAAATTGCATTTTTTATTTGTAGGGATGAGAATAAATAGGGTAAGAGGATGGAAAGACAATATACATAAAAATAAATAAAACATTTGGTATTTTGCTGGCCGGGTTTATAGTATTAGGCAATGCTTGGTAAAAAAAAAAAACTTCAAATATTTGTTGTAAACTTTCTATTGCCAGGATATGATTTTTAGAGCAATTTTTCATGATATGATAGTTTAACTTTGTACATCTAATACATAGGAAGATTTGATAAAGGCACATGATCTATTCTTAAAGGGACAGTCCACAACAGAATTTGTATTGTTTTAAAAGATAGATAATTCCTTTATTACCCATTTCCCAGTTTTGCGTAACTAACACATTTATAATAAGATACTTTTAACCTCTGTGATTATCTTGTATCTAAGCCTCTGCAGACTGCCCCTTTTTTCAGTTCTTTTGACAGACTTGCAGTCTAGCCAATCAGTGCCTGCTCCCAGATAACTTCTCGTGCACGAGCACAGTGTTATCTATATGAAATACGTGAACTAACACCCTCTAGTAGTGAAAAACTGTTAAAATGCAATCTGAAAGAGGTCTTCAAGGTCTAAGAAATTAGCATATGAACCTCCTAGGTTAAGCTTTCAACTAAGAATACCAAGAGAACAAAACAAAATTGGTGATAAAAGTAAATTGGAAAATTGTTTAAAATTACATGCTCTATCTGAATCATGAAAGTTTATTTTGGCCTAGACTGTCCCATTAAATCAGTTTTAGGTAGCCATTTGCTTGTTTGACTGGGCTGTGTCAGAAAAGTGATCAATACAACAAAATTTGATACTTTATTAAATGTTACAAAATCTTATGTCTTTATTGCACAGTAAGGCATTTAGATTCCAACTAAGGGTCATTCTAGTGTAATAAGAATATTCATTAGAACATTTTATGATTAAACAAATGGTCATTTCTAACTATGCATAAAGCCCAACGTGTTACCAGACACAATGCTTTGTCACCCGCAATCAGTGTGGTAATAAGGAGCATACTTACACCATTTACCAGCCATATTATGCTCAAACACAATTTTAATCAATCAGAATTGCTATGTGAAATGTATCTCACAGCTTTTTATGGGGTTTCAAAATTTGAATAACAAATGTTTGGGAAAATCTCGTAAAAGGCCATTAATCTTATACGTTTCAAATGGATTTTGTGCCAAAGAAAGTCCCCTTCTACTATGCATGGGAACTATTTGACACAGCCAATAAGCAAAAATACATTTCACTTCCTGTCAGCTTTTGAAAGGATTATTTGAATTTCTTAGGCCTGTTGAAAACCAATTTTGGGCTTTTTTTCAATTGGTGCTTTTTGGTTTATTGCGCATGGTGATTCTCTTGCACATGCTCAGTTTGCATATTAATAATGATTTTTTTATCAATCTAAAGTTTAAAATATAGCTCAAATCACACTGTTAAACTATACAACTTGTACTCAAATTAAATACAATCATCCAAGTGGTTATTTATGATTGCAACAACGTTATTGGAGATTAAAATGCAGTCTTCATCAATGCTGAATTATCTGCCATGCTTTCTTTAACCTTAGCTAAATATCTTTGATAATGTAAATGTATGTGAAAATCCTGCAGCAGCACTATGTCTAATAGCTTTTGTTTGGTTTTCATGTGGTTAAAAGGGCATAAAAGTGCAAAAAGAAAATGTACTAATGTGTTATTGTGCTTTTGCTTAAGCCCTTGCAAAGTCAGCTATACAGCAGCCATGCACTACAGGGACCTAGCTGAAAACATCCGGTCAGCCAATAAAAAGAGCTGCTAGTTCCAAGTAGTGCATTTCTGCCCGTGAGCATACCTGGGTATGCTTTTCAACAAAAGATACTGATTATACTATACTAATATTAATACTGATTATAAGTGAATTAAGAAGTCTCTTAAAATTCCATGTTCTGGGGCCAATTAATTAACTTGCCAGAGGACATGATTCGCTGTATCAAATCATGTCCGACCTACATCAATAAATGCCGACATTTATCATCAATGCCGCCCCCTGCACATTAGCGGCCAATCGGCCTCTAGCAGGGGGTGTCAATCATCTCGATCGTATCTGATCGGGATGATTGCAGTCCGCCACCTCAGAGGTGGCAGATGAGTTAAGGCGCAGCACTGCTTCTTAACTCTGGTTTCCGACGAGCCGCAAACATCGGGGTTAGATTGCATTATCCACTGCTTGATAAATCTACCCTCCTGTCTGAACCATTAAAGTTTATTTTTGACTTTCATATCCCAAGATCTTGCAGTTAAATTGTTTTCTATTTACATTTTTTTTTTGTGATTCACACTTAGGGCCTGATATTCAAAACCTCACCGCTCAGGTGAGATATTCTAAAAAGTCTCGGCAATACGGTGAGACCCTTAAAAAGAATTTACAAACAAATGTTATCTTGAGAAGTGTTTGTGTTGCTCTGTAGTGTTCTTTATGTAAAACAGACTCCTACATTACAATACAAAGTCTAAAAAAAATCTCAAAGATTTTGTCCGATTTCTCCCCATGTCGGTGAGATTTTGAATATCAGGCCCTAAGAATTTTATTGATTGGAATTGCTTTGAAATCTAAAATATATCCGTGAGCTGCTATACAGTTTTTATGTAAAATATCAAACTGATTAGAATCCAACCTACAGCTAGAAACAAGCAGCAGTTTACAATAAAATTACCTAATTAGAGCATTTGCAATTACATTAATATGTCACTTTAAAATTGGACATTTTGTGAGAAGAGATGAAATAACTACAAGGATATTGACTCTTCTGTATCAGTAATATAATGTTATGTATATGTGCACTAATAGTATAAGCAATCATCTGTAGTGTTTCTTTTTATATTTTTTAAACCCTAAAGGAATATGAAACCCACAAATTTTCTTTTGGGATTCAGACAGATCATAACATTTTTAAAATTTTTCCAATTGACTTCTATAATTGACTTCTATAATCAAATTTGCTTCATTCTCATGATATTCTGTGTTGAAGAGGAAGAGATACCTAGGTAGACATCTGAAGCCCATATGTGCTCCAGAATGTGCCATAAAGTGCTCCAGAAATGGGCCGGCTCTCCATGCTATTCAACAAAAGATACCAAAAGAACAAAGAAAATTTGAGAAAATTAGAAAGTTGCTTAAAATTGCATACTCTATCTGAATCATGAAGGAAAGATTTTGGGTTTCATATCCCTTTAATTTTACAAGCCATACTAGTAAATATAACACATGGGGCTCGATCCGATAAAAATTGTCGCCTGCAAAAGCTGGCAACGCCAATATTTACGCTGGTTTGGTATCACATATACGGCGTAACCTAGAAGTTACGCGCGTATATTTCTGCCGTCGCCCATAGTTTTTTGGGCCATAGGCAGGTATACCAAACCCGCGCAGTTTGGTATCCAATATACAGCGTAAGGACTAACATGGCGAAAATGGAGAAATCTTACTCCATTTTCACCTCGCCACAAAAAACAGCCGTAAGAAGCCTTACGCTGACTATTGGAGCCCCGTAACTCCCTAAACTAGCTGCTAAATAAACCTAACACCTAACGCATGCGCAATGTCTATCTACCTGTCAACTGCGATCTGCTAAATAAAACCTAACACCTAACGCATGCGCAATGTCTATCTACCTGTCAACCGCGATCCCCCGCCGCAATCCCTAATAAAGTATTTAACCCCTAAACCGCCGCCATCTACATAAACTAACCCCCTAAAACCGCCACCATCTAACTGATCTATCCCCTAATGTGAGCCCCTAAAACTGCCACCATCTAACTGATCTATCCCCTAATGTGAGCCCCTAAAACTGCCACCATCTAACTGATCTATCCCCTAATGTGAGCCCCTAAAACCGCCACCATCTAACTGATCTATCCCCTAATGTGAGCCCCTAAAACCGCCACCATCTAACTGATCTATCTCCTAATGTGAGCCCCTAAAACTGCCGCCATCTACCTGATCTATCCCCTAATCTGACCCCTTACAACGCCGCCAGCTATATTAATATTATTAACCCCTAATCTAATATCCATAAAGTAATAAGCTCTATTACCAGCCCTTAAAAGGGCCTTTTGCGGGGCTTTGCCCCAAAGTTAACAGCTCTTTTGCCCTATAACCTGCCCTCCTTACACCGCCGCCACCTATATTAATGGTATTAACCCCTAATATAAGCCCCTTACACCGCCGCCATCTATATTAAAATTATTAACCCCTAATTTAATCTACCTACACCGCCGCCAGCTATATTATCTATATTAACCCTAAGTATATTATAGTTAATATAGTTATTACATTATATATATTAACTATATTAACCCTAATTATATTAGGGTTAATATAGTTAATATAGTTACTATAGTATTTATATTAACTATATTAACTCTATCTAACCCTAACACCCCTAACTAAATTCTTATTAAATAAATCTAATTTATATTATAAACTAAAATATTCCTATTTAAATCTAAATACTTACCTATAAAATAAACCCTAAGATAACTACAATATAATTAATAATTACATTGTAGCTATGTTAGGGTTTATATTTATTTTACAGGTAAATTATTTTAACTAGGTATAATAGCTATTAAATAGTTATTAACTATTTAATAGCTACCTAGTTAAAATAATTACCCAATTACCTGTAAAATAAATCCTAACCTAAGTTACAAATACACCTACACTATCAATAAATTAAATAAACTACAAATATCTATCTAAAAATACAATTAAATAAACTAAACTAAAACAAAAAAAACAAACACTAAATTACAAAAAATAAAAAAAAGATTACAAGATTTTTAAGCTAATTACACCTATTCTAAGCCCCCTAATAAAATAATAAAGCCCCCCAAAATAAAAACAATTCCCTACCCTATTCTAAATTAAAAAAAGTTCAAAGCTCTTTTACCTTACCAGCCCTTAAAAGGGCCTTTTGTGGGGGCATGCCCCAAAGAAAACTGCTCTTTTGCCTGAAAAAAAAAACACAATACCACCCCCCAACATTACAACCCACCACCCACATACCCCTAATCTAACCCAAACCCCCCTTAAATAAACCTAACACTACCCCCCTGAAGATCTCCATACCTTGTCTTCACCACACCGGGCCGAACTCCTCATCTGATCCGGGCGATGTCTTTATCCAAGCGGCAGCAAAGACTTCTTCCATCCGGCAGCATCTTCCATCAAGCGGCATCAAGAGCTTTGAACTTTTTTTAATTTAGAATAGGGTAATAGGGTAGGAGCGAAGAAAGAAGATTGAAGATGCCGATTTGCTTGAAGACATCGCCGATGGAAGAAGACTCTCTGCCACTTGCTTCAAGACATCGCCCGGATGGAAGAAGACTTCACTGCCGCTTGCTGGAACACATCGCTTGGATCGGATGAGGAGTTCGGCCCGGCTGGGTGAATACAAGGTAGGGAGATCTTCAGAGGGGTAGTGTTAGGTTTATTTAAGGGGGGTTTGGGTTAGATTAGGGGTATGTGGGTGGTGGGTTGTAATGTTGGGGGGTGGTATTGTGTTTTTTTCTGCAGGCAAAAGAGCAGTTTTCTTTGGGGCATGCCCCCACAAAAGGCCCTTTTAAGGGCTGGTAAGGTAAAAGAGCTTTGAACTTTTTTAATTTAGAATAGGGTAGGGAATTTTTTTATTTTGGGGGGCTTTATTATTTTATTAGGGGGCTTAGAATAGGTGTAATTAGCTTAAAAATCTTGTTATCTTTTTTTTATTTTTTGTAATTTAGTGTTTGTTTGTTTTTGTAATTTAGTTTAGTTTATTTAATTGTATTTTTAGATAGATATTTGTAGTTTATTTAATTTATTGATAGTGTAGGTGTATTTGTAACTTAGGTTAGGATTTATTTTACAGGTAATTGGGTAATTATTTTAACTAGGTAGCTATTAAATAGTTAATAACTATTTAATAGCTATTATACCTAGTTAAAATAATTTACTATTTACCTGTAAAATAAATATAAACCCTAACATAGCTACAATGTAATTATTAATTATATTGTAGCTATCTTAGGGTTTATTTTATAGGTAAGTATTTAGATTTAAATAGGAATATTTTAATTAATAATATTAATATTAGATTTATTTTAATAAGAGTTTAGTTAGGGATGTTAGAGTTAGATAGGGTTATTATACTTAATATATATATAATATAATAACGATATTAACTATATTAACCCTAATATAATTAGGGTTAATATAGTTAATATATATAATATAATAATTATATTAACTATATTAACCCTAATATAATTAGGGTTAATATAGTTAATATAGCTGGCGGCGGTGTAGGGGGATTAGATTAGGGGTTAATGTATTTAATATAGCTGGCGGCGGTTTAGGGGGATTAGATTAGGGGTTAATGTATTTAATATAGCTGGCGGCGGTGTAGGGGGATTAGATTAGGGGTTAATGTATTTAATATAGCTGGCGGCGGTGTAGGGGGATTAGATTAGGGGTTAATGTATTTAATATAGCTGGCGGCGGTGTAGGGGGATTAGATTAGGGGTTAATAATTTTAAAATAGATGGCGGCGGGGTAGGGGATCACTTTAGGGGGTTATAGATTTAATATAGCTGGCGGGGGGTCCGGGAGCGGTGGTTTAGGGGTTAATAACTTTATTAGGTTGCGGCGGGGTTTGGGAGCGGCGGTTTAGGGGTTAATAACTTTTTTTATTGTTAGGCTAGTGAGTGGGGATAGCGGATAGAGGGTTAGACGTGTCGGGCTATGTTAGGGCGCCGCAAACTACGCCGTATATCGGATCGCGCCAATGATTCATATCTGTGCTTTGATTATGGTTTAACAAGGCATTTCTAGTAAGTAACTAGATGTCTGAGCTAGTCTAGGTGGTTATATTATTTTTGAAGAATCAATTTAAAAAAATATATATTTTTTCTTTACCATTAAAGACATAACCTTCTAAGAATCTTCGGATTATGTGGCAAAGGGTAAAAGAATCAAATGCTGCAGATCCCAGCATTAATAAAAAGCAGCACCGAAGTGGGAGGAAATAATGGTGTTCCCACCTTTACAGTTGGAACTAAAGATGTAAGGAGAAGATTAGATGGTAAATGAGCAAAGAGAAGGAGGAAGCAGAGAATAAAAGGACACAGCAAAAGATGGGAATTAGGTTTGCTAGTGTCAAGTGTTCATGTCATCATCAGCTTTGTCAGTCACAGTGACAGAGGAAAGTACATTTGATAGTGAGACAATAAATACATAAAACACGTATGAGCCAATCAATTTGACGTCACTTTTTGGATGCTCTATATTCTTTTGTTGCTTGAGTAGCAATACATTGCATTTCTGCACACTAAAGCACTGAAGTATGAGCAAAAAGATCAATAGGTGCATAATGTTTTATTCTTGCAGTAGAAGCAGTTTAATATCCTACTTATTTATCCAACATTTCTAACTTGTATTAATATTTAAATTACAATAACAATATTAAATGTCATAATCACCATAATTTATCATTCTGAGACCTTTTAGTCGGTGGAAACAGATTTTTTTAATATTTGAAAGTAACTTACCATTTATTTTTCTAAAGAGCACTGGATATGAATTTAGGCTAGTTCAAGTTATGTCACTTGGTTGAGCACAATTGAGATACATTAAAGGGACATGAAACCCAAAAAATGTATTTCGTGATTCAGATAAAGAATACAATTTTAAACAACTTTCCAATTTGCCGCTATTATTTAATTTGCTTCATTCTCTCGTTATCCTTTGCTGAAAGGTTTATCTAGGAAAGCTCAGAACCTAGGTTCTAGCTGCTGATTGGTGGCTGTATATATAAACTGATTGTCATTAGCTCACCCATGTGTTCAGTTAGCAACCAATAGTGCATTGCTGCTCATTCAATAAAGCATACCAAGAGAACAAAGAAAATGGATAATTGGAGCAAATTAGAAATTTGCTTAAAATTGAATGCTCTGTCTGAATCATAAAAGAAAAAAAAAATGGGTTTCATATCCCTTTAAATACCACACAATTGTGCTTAATAAAAAAATGTTTTACTTTTAAATAAATTTGTATTAAAACAAGAGGCACAGATGAAAAAAGCAGTAGCAACCAGGAAACATTAGATGGGTTACGGGGCCCCTAAGCACAAATGAGATCCGTGAGTCTTAAAAAGAGTCACATCTGGGTGCTCATGTTGTGTTTAAGTATAAGGGAGTGAAGTGTATTTAAAGGGATAGGACACCCAAAAAAAATGTTTTGGGATTCAGATAGAGAATATACTTTTATAAAAAAAGTTTCCAATGTGCTTCTATTATCAAATGTGCTTTGTTCCCATGGTATTCTTTGTTGACATAGGTAGTTATCTGGAGCACTACATGGCAGGAAATAGTGCTGCTATCTAGTGCTCGTGCAAATGGATAACTGCTGCCATATATATGCACGCTCCTAAGCTTAGGTCCCTGCTTTTCAACAAAAGATACCAAAAGAACAAACAAACCTTGATAATGGAAGTAAATTAGAATGTTGTTTAAATTTGCAGGTTCTTTATGCATAATGAAAGAAAAAGGTTGGGTTCCATGCACTTTTAACTGGACATGGTAGCTGGCATCCGGTTGTACTTACTGGTGTGTCCATAGCTACTGCTGTGTTCTCTCAGAGAGCAGCTGACACCAGCAGCCATCTGGAACTTACAGATCTAAGTGTCCTGCTCAGCAACACAATGATACTCAAATGAGCTTTAAAAAGAACAAGTATATGCGTTTCCCTGCTGCTCTTCCAGCCTCCAGGATCATTTTGCCAGGTTTCATGTTTGTGAGTGCAAGTTTATTAAAATGTCTACCAGTTTATGTGCTATCCATTATCTTGTGAGTGTAAGTTTTTCTGTCAAGTTTCCTAAATTGCCTGTCTGTTCAACTGCTTAATATCACCCTATGGGGCATATGTATCAAGCTCCGAATGACAAAGCACCAGCAGTTATGAAGCAGCGGTCACAAAGACCGCTGCTCCATAACCTGTCTGCCTGCTCTGAGCAGGCGGACACACATCGCCGCAATTCAACCCGATCGAGTACGATCGGGTTGATAGACACCCCCCTGCTGGCGGCCTGTTGGAGCAATGCTGAATACGGCGAGCGTATTGCTCGCCGTATTCAGCGAGGTCTGTCGGATCTGATCCGCACTGTCGGATCAGGTCCGACAGACCTTGATAACTAGAGGCCCAAAAGTCTATTTTTCCCCACTGTCAGAATGCCAACCCAGCTGCCAAGCTTCAGTGTAAGCTCATCCACCAAGCTTCAGAGTGTCAGCTCATCTGTCAAACTTCAAGTAAAAAGAGTGTCAGCTCATCTGTCAAACTTCAAGTAAAAAGAGTGTCAGCTCATCTGTCAAACTTCAAGTAAAAAGAGTGTCAGCTCATCTGCCAAACTTCAAGTAAAAAGAGTGTCAGCTCATCTGTCAAACTTCAAGTAAAAAGAGTGTCAGCTCATTTGCTTCAGGTCATTGATATCTGCTCATTTGGCAAAATTTGAGTCTCAAGTATTTATCTGCAAAGTTTCAAGTTCTGAGCATCAGCTCACTTGCTAGCATCAGGGCACAAGTGTGAGATTACTTGTCAAGTTGTGAGTGTGGATAATTTGCAGAGACTCCATATTCCTGGAACAAGCTCTTCCTTTGCCAAGTCCAGACTAGATTTAAGTTAACTGTGAGTCATCCGCTTAGATGCATAGTGTATGTATCAGCAAATAAGTCTGCATTGCAAAGTATATGCATACAAAATAACAAGCAGTTAAATCATATTTTATTTGCAATATGTGCAAAGTTTTGCTTCTGCAGATCAGTTCACACCCATGAGCTATAAACACTCATATTATAAGCGGCAAGTTAAATGTTGCTTTCAACTGTAACACTAAATATCACTAAAAAAATGCACTTTTGGAGATCTGGTGTAAAAATATTTGCATAACAAAATATATGAAAAATATATAAAAAAGAATTAATATTTATGCTTACGAAATGTAAAATTAAAGGGACACTGAACCCAAATTTTTTCTTTCATGATTCAGATAGAGCATGACATTTTAAGCAACCAATCAGCCAATCGGATTGAACTTGAATCTGATTGGCTGATTCAATCAGCCAATCAGATTTTTCTACCTTAATTCCGATTGGCTGATAGAATCCTATCAGCCAATCGGAATTCGGCGGACGCCATCTTGGATGACGTCATTTAAAGGAACCTCATTCGTCGGGAAGTCGTCGTGCCAGAAGGATGCTCCGCGGTGGAGGAGCGAAGAAAGAAGATTGAAGATGCCGATTTGCTTGAAGACATCGCCGATGGAAGAAGACTCTCTGCCGCTTGCTTTAAGACATCGCCCGGATGGAAGAAGACTTCACTGCCGCTTGCTGGAACACATCGCCTGGATCGGATGAGGAGTTCGGCCCGGCTGGGTGAATACAAGGTAGGGAGATCTTCAGAGGGGTAGTGTTAGGTTTATTTAAGGGGGTTTGGGTTAGATTAGGGGTATGTGGGTGGTGGGTTGTAATGTTGGGGGTGGTATTGTGTTTTTTTTTGCAGGCAAAAGAGCAGTTTTCTTTGGGGCATGCCCCCACAAAAGGCCCTTTTAAGGGCTGGTAAGGTAAAAGAGCTTTGAACTTTTTTTTAATTTAGAATAGGGTAGGGAATTTTTTTATTTTGGGGGGCTTTATTATTTTATTAGGGGGCTTAGAATAGGTGTAATTAGCTTAAAAATCTTGTAATCTTTTTTTTATTTTTTGTAATTTAGTTTTTGTTTTTTTTGTAATTTAGTTTAGTTTATTTAATTGTATTTTTAGATAGATATTTGTAGTTTATTTAATTTATTGATAGTGTAGGTGTATTTGTAACTTAGGTTAGGATTTATTTTACAGGTAATTGGGTAATTATTTTAACTAGGTAGCTATTAAATAGTTCATAACTATTTAATAGCTATTATACCTAGTTAAAATAATTAACAATTTACCTGTAAAATAAATATAAACCCTAACATAGCTATAATGTAATTATTAATTATATTGTAGCTATCTTAGGATTTATTTTATAGGTAAGTACTTAGATTTAAATAGGAATATTTTAATTAATAATATTAATATTAGATTTATTTTAATAAGAGTTTAGTTAGGGGTGTTAGAGTTAGATAGGGTTATTATACTTTATATATATATATAATATAATAACGATATTAACTATATTAACCCTAATATAATTAGGGTTAATATAGTTAATATATATAATATAATAACTATATTAACTATATTAACCCTAATATAATTAGGGTTAATATAGTTAATATAGCTGGCGGCGGTGTAGGGGGATTAGATTAGGGGTTAATACATTTATTATAGGTGGCCGCGGTGTAGGGGGATGTAGATTGTAGGCAAAAGAGCAGTTTACTTTGTGACAAAGCCCTGCCAAAAGCCCTTTTAAGGGCTGGCAAAAGAGCTGAATTCTTTGGGGCATGGCCGCAAAAAGCCCTTTTAAGGGCTGGCAAAAGAGCTGTTACTTTGGGGCAATGCCACGCAAAATGCCCTTTTCAGGGCTATTTGTAGGGTTAGACTTAGGTTTAGTGGTAGGGATAGTTTAGTATTTCAGGGGTTAAATAATTTAATATAGCTGGCGGCGGTATAGGGGATTAGATTAGGGGTTAATAATTTTACAATAGATAGCGGCGGGGTAGGGGCTCACTTTAGGGGGTAGGTAAGGTAGATGGCGGCGGTAGTTAGGGGCTCACTTTAGGGGGGTTATAGATTTAATATAGCTGGCAGCGGTTTAGGGGTTCATAATTTTATTAGGTTGCGGCAGGCTACCGGGAGCGGCGGTTTAGGGGTTAATAATTTTATTAGGTTGCGGCGGGGTTTGGGAGCGGCGGTTTAGGGGTTAATACATATTTTATTGTTAGGCTAGTGAGGGGGGATAGCGGATAGAGGGTTAGACGTGTCGGGCTATGTTAGGGAGGCGTGTTAGACTTGTCTGGCTATGTTAGGGAGGCGTGTTAGACAGTGCGGGTGATTTAGACTTTAGTCAGGTTTTGTAGGCGCCGGCAGTTTCTAACGTGCCGTAAGTCACTGGTGACGCCAGAAATTTGTACTTGCGCAGATTTCTGGACATCGCTGGTTTATCAGACTTACGGCACGTTAGCATCTGACGGCGCAGCATATGGGATAGCTCGAGTTGCGAGCTGAAACTGCGGGCGACGCGGGTTCCCTCGCTTGCGCCGCAAACTACGATCTATATCGGATCGCGCCCCAGATTTTGAGGATATCTGAACTAGAGCATAGGTGAAAGAATCAGTTGTTTAGTAAACATGGCTATTTTGCCTGCTCTCCCGCAAGGTAATCCTGGAAATCTGGTCTGTTACGGAGGCCTGAGGACAGGTTTGAAAACCAATGTCCTAGACTTACACACAAGTGATAAAAAATACTTTTATCTACTATAAATGCAAAAATAAAAAAGATACTAATTTAACTTGAGTGATGTTAGCTCATAACAGCGCTTAAACTTTTTGCTCTCTACTTTTAATTTAGCCCATAATCAGGTAAACTGCAGCATGCATAATTTTTCTATGACTAATTAAAGATGTTATGGTGTTTTATTGTTGTTGTTTTTTTTTCAGTATAAATGTGTTTGTTTATATTTTGTTAAAATACATTTCTAGACAACTAGTGACATAGCCCATTATAAGATATAATTGTTTTTTTGCACTTAGCTCAGAATATCAAATTAAAGTATTGAAGATCAAACATTTGTAAATTAACCTAAAGTTCAAAGGGACATTACATTTTTTTGTTGCATCTATTATTATTTTTATTATTATTAATGTTGCTGTTTTTTTGTAGCAAAATAAATATGTTCATCAACTGGGAAAATAAACTTTTTTTGTTTTTATGAATTTGGGGTGTTACTTTCCAATAGAACTGTGGGGGGTTTCTTTATCAACCAGTGAATTTCTATGCCACAGGCCTGTAATACATGAACATGCCCTAACTGTTATTTTTAAAATTAAAATAAACTGCATTGACTTAACCTGCCTTCATGCAAAAATATTGTAACGTTTAATTAGTGCTCTCATATTTTAGAAATTAAAATGGAAATAATAATAAATAACCTATTAAGAACGTAATAGAAAATAAACCTCCGTATGCTTTAGTACATAATATTTTCTGATAAGAATGTCACATATTTGCCATGCTAGCAGCACTTTATAGTAGTGTTAGTGAATGAACCATTGTGTAAATAGCACAGAAGTTGAAAGAAAGAATAAGGGCCCCAGGTGGCAAAATAATGTTGCTTCCAACTCCGAATGGTCACGTTTGACAGTATTTAATAGGAACTTTATGGAACAGTCCCCTGATAAAGGTTAAACCTATAATGGGTTGAAGCACTCAGAGAATAGACACAATGCTGTATATTACATGAACCTTAGGGTTAGTTATAGCCGGAGTACTTAAATCAAGTAGTACCAGTGCCGTGGTTATCATGTCAGGCTTCTGTAATTTCTTTTCTTAGCATGAAGGCCAGTTAAGCTAGTTGTCAGCATAGAAGTAGCTCTGACCCTGGAGCTCTATTTAGTACGTGTATGTAATTCTTGCATCGTGAAAGACTTCTAGAAAAAGATGGTTGCTAGCAATGTTTTCCGTTTATAATAATCCTAAACTTCTACTCTACCGACATCTTAAAAATACCTAGCAGCTCGGATTCAAAAGGATATATTCAAACTCTTAGTTGGGATACTACATTTATTATTGAGGGTGTTTACCATACACAACACCCACCAATTATTGTCATTGTTGTCACCACCCTTCCATTTTGTGGCATACATAGTATTTTCAGCCATGTTGTGTGTACAAATACATTCAGTTTTATTTTGTTAGATTAATGGTTTTCATACTTACTAACTGTCCAATTTTTCCTTGGACAGTTTCAGTCTTTCACCTCCTGTCCTGTGGTAAAATTGTCCTGAGAGTCTTTCCTAAATTGAAAAATATTTACCTGAGGTTTAGGCTTAGCATATATGTCTGGCTGAGTGTATTTGTTGGTCTATTTTTTTTGTATATTGTGACATCTGATTCTCCTGTAGTTTATATAATGTAATATAATTTACATATTTTATAAAAATTTACTTTGTTCTCTTGGTACTTATTTGTTCAAGACTAAACATAGGTAGGCTCAGGAAAAATGCATGTTTTAAGAACTATATGGCATCAGCCTTTGCAACAATGTTTGGAACAATGTTAAAAGTCACTAAAATGTATATTAAAAAAGCAGAATATCTGAATAAAATATACCTAAAAGTGAATATCCTAAACTTTACTGTCTTGCAGAAGTTGGGCTGTTTGTTTAATTAATAAATATATACTGTAATAGGAATTTTTATATGCAGAAATAAAACTGTTTAATATTCTATTGTGTGTCACTGTTTGTAATATTAACTGTTTACAAATACTGTGCTCTATTAAAAATTACAGTGTGATTTAAAATTAAAATTGAATGTACAAATTTCTTACAACCTTGAAGTATTACAAAATGATTATCTTTAAAAATCACATGCGTTTTGGCATTACACGCGGCTATATAATAGGAAAAATTGCCAGTTCTCCAAAAAGCTAAATTATAAAACTATGAAATGAATATGTAGAAGATTAATGATCACTTTGCAAAAATAGCCTGAAGAAAAAGAGATCATCATTAAAGGGTCAGTGAATGTCTGTGAAGCAAGAGCACATTTTCAAAGCTTTTGTAGATATTTAATAATAATATAAAGTCTTTTTTATATAAAGGGGCAGCTGAAAATTTGATTCAGTCTCAAAGCAGTCAGATACTAATATATTAGAAATGGTGTATAGGAAATCTTTATTAGCAACTGAGTATTACTGGTATACAACCCTCAGACTTTTGCTATAGCTGATATCAGTGTGTTCATTTGTTAATTAGAAATTTCTCTACAAAGGGATCCAGAATTGACTAAAACATAGCAATGCAATGTAGAAACAAAAATAATGATTTTTAGGGACAAAAAGTAATTTTTTAAATAAAGATGTATTATTATTATTATTTATAATACACCAAAATATTCTGCAAAGCTATACAGATGATATAGTGGATAATAACAAGAAATGGATAATCAAGGAGCTTGACTATAATGTGTCCTACAGAAATAATTTCCATTGGTATTAAGAAATATTCTGGCAGTCATTTTTTTAATTTTAAAAGAAATTTCAAGTGTGTGGATAGAATGTGTAAAATGTGTGAAGTAATAAAAATCGGCAATACCTTCAAAAGTGCAGCTACATGAATACAATTTGAGATTAAAGGGACAGTCAACCCAAAAATTACTTATTTAGATTAGTTAATTAACAATCTTTACATCAAACTCTAGCCCAATTTTCATCTAAATACACTTTGGCAGAAAATACACTTACTAGATCTCATCTGGCTGTTTTGAAATGGCCACCTGACTCCTCCTTCTCTGACGTCTCTCAAAAGCTTGAGCTGCAGCAATAGTACAGAACCTCTCACGCTCCTTTCATTCAGTTCATTGGGACTGATTGGGACCCTGCTGCCAAAATGGCTAATTTGTGTAGTCCGTGCACATTTATCTTGCAGATTTTACACCCAGCTCTTTTTACCATTACTGTGTGACAAGAGTGCTGACTTACTAGTGGGTAAATGAGTTACGTTACTGGTGCAGTCACATGACACAGTATTTGTCACCATATCACAGCAGCGACCAGTGTGCACAGCCTAGGAATGAGAGGCGCTCTAATAGCTTGTTCCACGGCTGCGTTTTGTCTGACTCCCGATATACTAAGTGTAGCGTGTAATCTGCTACACCGTCCTCCTCACTGCCTGAAACGTTAGACTATGTATCACATACATACATTTGCTTCACTTGGCATAACCCGTATACGCAGATCCAGACACATCCCAGCAATCACTTTGTCTGCAGTTTTACCTCCTGAGTTATTCGTGGGCAGACTAAACTAATAGGATTAGTCAGGTCTTCGCTCTGTGTGCGGGTTTGCTGGCCAAGAAGGACCGGAGAACATCCACATGTGCTTTTTCCAGGACACATGCCACCTCCGCACACAGAGCGAAGACCTGACTAATCCTATTAGTTTGGTCTGCCCACGAATAACTCAGGAGGTAAAACTGCAGACAAAGTGATTGCTGGGATGTGTCTGGATCTGCGTGTACGGGTTATGCCAAGTGAAGCAAATCTCTGTATGTGATACATAGCCTAAAGTTTCAGGCGGTGAGGAGGACGGTGTAGCTGATTACACGCAACACTTAGTATATCAGGAGTCAGACAAAACGCAGCTGTGGAACAAGCTATTAGAGCGCCTTTCATTCCTGGGCTGTGCACACTGGTCGCTGCTGTGATATGGTGACAAATACTGTGTCATGTGATTGCACCAGTAACGTAACTCATTTACCCACTAGTAAGTCAGCACTCTTGTCACACAGTAATGGTAAAAAGAGCTGGGTGTAATATCCGCTTATACTGCAATGTAACAATAGACTGTATAAAAATAGAAATTACAAGCAATGCATTAAAATACCTTTAGAATAAAAATCTGTTTGTATTTGCATCTGTGACATGCTTTATAACTTCACTAGTGCTACTCTCAGCATGTGCAAGATAAATGTGCACGGACTACACAAATTAGCCATTTTGGCATCAGGGTCCCAATGAACTGAATGAAAGGAGCGTGAGGGTGCAGGGACGAGAGGATCTGTACTATTGCTGCAGCTCAAGCTTTTGAGAGACGTCAGAGAAGGAGGAGTCAGGTGGCCATTTCAAAACAGCCAGATGAGATCTAGTAAGTGTATTTTCTGCCAAAGTGTATTTAGATGAAAATTGGGCTAGAGTTTGATGTAAAGATTGTTAATTAACTAATCTAAATAAGTAACAGTATTTTTTGGGTTGACTGACCCTTTAAATTTAGGACACAATATGTGATCTACTTTATTGAATGTGACCTATGTCATCTTCAGTATGAAGGGCAAACATCCAGGGAGTTCAAATCAATGGGTAGAGAACATCTTATAGATATTTAAACACATAATAGAAATTTGGCGGCATTTGAATAAAATTAATTTTACCAATGTGCCAGCCATTTCAGTTAAAATAATTGATGTTGTTAGGCCCTTTCTTAGAGGTGGCAATAAGTAGATATGTGCAATTCATTTCCGATCGATTCGGAAATTCGGCAAATTCGGAGATTTGGATCGAACCGAATTTCCGAATTAAAATACTGTCGAATTTACCGAATAAATCCGAATTAGTTTGGATTTATTCGGTAAATTCGGATGGCCATGGATTATACTAGTATTGTACAGTATATTAGGTTATCTCACTCTGCTATGGGTTACACCTAATATACAGTACATAATACTAGTCTAATCCCACCTAACACTTACCGAAATTCCGAATTTCCGAACCGAATCAAACCGAATCCAGCCGAATTTCTTCGAATACGAATGAATCCGAAACGAATCCGAAACGAATCGATTCAAAATTTTCAAAATAGATCCGAACCGAAATTTGAAAAATTCCGAATCGATCCGAACCGAATTTTTTCGCCATGCACATATCTAAAAATAAGTTCATAATGTTGATGAAGAAAAAGAAAATGTTTGGATTTATAATTTAAGAGATTTCATCTATTTTATTGATTGATTGTATCTGCTGTATATGTAAGCCTTTAAGTAATGCATTCAGCTTGTTTATTTTCTTTTGAAGAAAATGTAGATATTTTGATAAGTTTGCATGTGGTTAACTTAAAGGGACAGTCAACATCAGATTTGTTTTTGTTTAAGAAGAAAGATAAAGAAAGATAAGAAAGGTAATCCCTTTATTACCAATTCCCCAATTTGCATAACCAACACTGTTATATAAATACACTTTTTACCTCTGTGATTACCTTGTATCTATGCTGCTTAAAACGGACCCCTTATTTCAGTTATTTTGACAGAATTGCATTTTAGCCAATCAGCGTTCACTCCAGGGTAACTTCATGTGCATGAGCTCAATGTTATCTATATGAAACACATGAACTAATGCCCTCTAGTGGTCAAAATGCATTCAGATTAGAGGCAGTCTTCAAGGTCTAAAAAATTAGCATATGAACCTCCTAGGTTTATCTTTCAACTAAGAATACCAAGAGAACAAAGCAAAATTGGTGATAAAAGTAAATTGGAAAGTTGTTTAAAATTGCATTCCCTATTTAAATCATGAAAAAAAATTGGACTTGACTGTCCCTTTAACCTAAGAGATAGGGTCTACATATTGATTGGATAGTCTACCTTTAAGTAGTGAAGGTTGTTTGTGAGATATTTTCTATGGCTAAGAGCTAGTTTAGCACAAAATATGGAGAAACTTCAGCTTCCATAAGTAAATTTAAAAGGAAATGTCAATAAAAGTTATTGTTTTTAATGTGTTTAGCTACAAAGTTCAAACTCACTTTTTGTTTATATTGTCAAAGCAATGTGTCTGATGGGGTTTGGAAATGTACGGTCATACAAAAGCTCCTCTAGCAGACTGGAACATAGCCCTTAATATAGAGAATTAGCAGTGAATCTCATTTTAGAATGACTATTATTTTTCTTCTAGCAATATTGTGTACCATTGGCAAGTTTTCAGTTTATTTTATTTTTTGAATGTAATGAGAGATGAGTGAAATAGATGATACGCTGATCATGCAAAAGTTACTTGGCCATAGCCCCTCCTACTGAACATTGTAGTCAATTTGTTTTATATTTTTATTTTTTCTGTCCTAAATAAATGAATATTGTCTTGTCACACTTGCAGATGTTTGTAGAGGCTGGTCATTTTTGTCTTATATGGAGCGGAAGTAAAAAGGGCCTCTTAAAAGTACCCCTAGTCTGTGAATTATTTGTCTTTGTTATGACCATCATCTGACAGTTGAATAGACACAAAACCACTCAAATATAATTGATTCAATAAAACAAGAGGTCTCAACTATGTATTTTGGGGGTGTATGATAGGGCATACCCCACACCCTGATGTTGTTCCATGAGGGCCAGGCTGGTCTATTGAGACAGCAGGGGATTTCCTAATTGGCTGCAGCAGCCAGCGCTAGCCAGTAATAAATAATTCATGGAGTCACTGCCACTGCTGCTTGCTACTGCTACAATAACTGGTCCGATATCTGTAATTGGATTTTTCCTACTGTGGATGGTTAGTGGGAAAATCAGGGAGCTGTAACAGTATTGTGTGAGCCCTAGATAGCACCTTCCAGTACACAGGCCCCTCCAGCTCAGAGAAGGCTTCTCTAACAGGGAAGTGGACTATCAGTGTGCTCTGCCATCCCATTTTCCACCAGTATTCACGGAACAGCTAGCCTTGGAGTGAGTAGTGCTGTTTAAAATTATTACTGTGACATTATTCTTAGTGGCACAAAGAATTGATGTTTTCAAAATATTGATGACTTTAACTCTAACATCGAGTCAACAGAGAGAGCATTACTATTTCCCAAGATGTTTGACCGCGTCTATTAGTCTGTTTACTGTGAACATTTCCCTCATGCACACCCCATTAATCACTTCTAGAAATATAAAGAAACACCAAAAGGATGCAGTTTAACTCAGGAGAAGGGGATCAATATATGAACAAGGGCATACATATAAAAACATAATAGATAAAGGCTATGTATATTATACAATAGTCACAGCAATTAACATTTTAATTATCACTGAACTCCAACTAAGAAGTACTTATAAGTTACCAAATGTACGCTACATTACCAGCTACTACTTTTATGTAGTTTCATCTAAAAAATATTTAGCTTATAAATGTCAAGTGAAGTTCCCAAAGATACACTTATTTACTAATGTAGTTTGTCCACAAAGATAAGATGAGATGGGGATACTGAAAGTCTCACATCAGAGAAAAGAACAGCATTAATAAATTATTCAGTATTTACCTTTAAAGGAACACTAAAGTCAAATGCAACTTGATGCAGGCAGAGCACCAAATTTTAGACAAAATGTTTAATGGCCATACCCGGACTTGAACCTGGGACCTGGTTCTCTATTTGCTGCTGCTGTTTTCCTGTCTAACCTCTTCACCACCAGCTGGCGTGTATACAGGATAAGGTTTCTGGGATCTAGGATCTTGCAGCTCTCACTCTCTGGATCCACCAGCCTGCCAGCTGTAGGTAATCATGTAATCAGCAGTATGCTATTTAAGGCAGGTTTGCTGTGATTTATGTACCCTAACATTAGGAGTTCTACTCTGTCTGAGCCTCTGTTCCTGTTTCCTTGACTGCTCATCTGTTAGATTTTCTGGTGCCTGATTTCTGATTTGTTTGTGATTTCTCTTCTGGATTATCCCCTTGGCACTGTGGCTTTGATTTGGACTGATTTCCTGGCATCTGACCCTGGCTAGTGTTCCTGATATTCTTCAAGGGGTTGTCCTAGGTACTTTCTTTTTTTCTGAATTCCTGATTGTCAAGTGTCTACAATTTCCTGCCTGCATCTTTTATCCTGTCTAAAGCATTGCAAGTATTAACCTTGGCTTCTCTATTAACACTTTTAATGAAAACTGTGGCATTCAGCACTCCTTTTCGCAACATACTCAAGTACCCTGATTTGCTGCCTGCATCTTGTATCCTGTCTACAGCACTGCAAGTGTTAACCTCAGTTGCTCTATTGACACTAGTCCTGGAAGCTGTGGTGTTCAGCACTCCTTGTTGTAGCATATTCAATTATCCTGTTTGCCAAGTATTTTCAAGTCCTCTCTGCCTTTGTATTTCCTCATTGCTGCATTCCTGAATCTCTTCCTGTATGGTCTACGCATCTGATACTTATTCATCTGTTTATATTGTGCCACTTGCCTTCGTCTTCTGCCTGCCAGCTTTGAGACTGTCTGAACTGTGTTACCTGTCTTGTACACTTGCAAAGACGCTTTCCTTTCTTCCAGTTTGTATATTGTATTTATCTGCATTGCTAATATTTCTGTTGATTAAACTCTGTACCTTTAATCTCTGGACCTTGTACTAGTTTTCATCATGCCTAGGAGAGACTCATGTAGTTACCACATATCTCTAGCTCCAGAACACCTCCGCACAGTAGCTCCCAATTCCTGAACCTGCTCCCACAAGGAGCATGACAAAGTGTGCACAATCTTTTTAAATGCACACTCATTGAGGCACCAGCTCCTACTAAGTGCTGTAGTACCTACGTCCAACCGTCTGGTTCATGCTGCAGTTCCAGCTGTCAGCTTTGACAGCGAAGACTGCAGCCAGGGGCAGAAGGCATATGCCTTTATTTGGTAAGGAAGAACTGACTGTTCTTTCTTTATCATATGAAGGCAAATCGCCGATACAGACATTGAAATTCTGTCTCACTGTCTGTATCGGCTTGCGGTGATGCTGTGGGTGGTGTGGGAGGGAAGGAGAATGCCGGGTAGGTGGCGCATAACAGAAGGGGGAGAGAGGGGAGGAAGGGAGGGTACCCTATGCTACAGCAAAAGGATTTAATAAGGGATAATGGAGGGTTCCCTATGCTACATAAAAGGGGAATGGCAGGGGAGGGGGGTAGGAACAATGGCTTGGAGGGTAGAGGGGGATTCCCTACAATACAATTTTTAAAAAAAATTTAAGAAATATATTTTAAAAATATTACTATAAGGAGAGATCAGCGAGGTGAGAAGGTTGAGGAGGGATTCCTACAGTGAAAAGAAAAGTAATTTTTTTTTTTTTAAATGTACTAAACCTGTATACTGGCAGACTGTTTGCCAGTACCTAAGATGGTGGTCACCAGTGGGAAGTGAGGGAGGAAAGAGAGCTGTTTGTGAGGGATCAGGGGGTGGGAGGGTAATCTCTACACTAGAGCTAAAATTAATTTTACAAGCTAATTAATAAACCCCTTCACTGCATGCAATATTAGAAGTGTTGTGTGCAGCTGCAATTAGCAGCCTTCTAATTACTAAAAAGCAATGGCAAAACCATGCATGTCTGCTATTTCTGAAAAAAAGGGGAACCCGGAGAAGCTTTTACAACCATTTGTGTTATGATTGCACAAGCAATCCAAACTTTGTAAAAAAAGTTAACAATATTTTTAATATGATCGCATTTAGTGGTGAAATGGTGGCATAATATATACCAAAATGGGCCTAGATCAATACCTTTGGTTGTCTTCTAAATAAATACAAATGGCTAGATTACGAGTCTTGCGTTATGAGTAAAAAAGCAGTGTTAAGCCTCATAACGCTGCTTTTTTACTACCGCTGCTATTACGAGTCTTGTAGGTACAGCTGTCCCGCACACTTATTTGGCCTTACCGCAAATCAACTTACGCAATTTGCGTATAGTCTATTTTCAATGGGACTTCCATAGCGCCGGTATTACAAACTTTTTTTTTTAGGCTAAAAAGTGAGCGATACAGCCTATCCCACAAGATTTGTAACACATTCTAAAGTCAGTAGTTATGAGTTTTACACTACAAAGCCATAGCATAAAACTCACAACTAAAGTGCTAAAAAGTACACTAACACCCATAAACTACCTATTAACCCCTAAACCGGCACACTCCCGCCTCGCAAACATTAGTTAAATATTATTAACCCCTAATCTGCTGTCCCTAACATCTCCGCCACCTACCTACATTTATTAACCCCTAATCTGCCGGCCTCAACGTCGCCGCCACTATACTATATTTATTAACCCCTAAACCAAAATCTAACCCTAACCCTAACACCCCCTAATTTAAATATAATTAAAATCAATCTAAATAAAACCTACTATTAATAACTAAATAATTCCTATTTAAAACGAAATACTTACCTGTAAAATAAACCCTAAGCTAGCTACAATATAACTAATAGTTACATTGTATCTATCTTAGGGACCAGGGTTTATTTTTATTTTACAGGCAAGTTTGTATTTATTTTAACTAGGTAGAATAGTTAAAAAAAAGTTATTAACTATTTACTAACTACGTAGCTATTAATAGTAGGTTTTATTTAGATTTATTTTAATTATATTTACTGTAAGTTAGGGGGTGTTAGGGTTAGGGTTAGACTTAGGTTTAGGGGTTAATAAATATAGTATAGTGGCGGCGACGTTGGGGCAGCAGATTAGGGGTTAATAAATGTAGGTAGGTGGCGGCGATGTTAGGGACAGCAGATTAGGGGTTAATAATATTTAACTAGTGTTTGCGATGTTGGAGTGCGGCGCTTTAGGGGTTAATATGTTTATTCTAGTGGCGGTGATGTCCGGAGCAGCAGATTAGGGGTTAAGAATTTTATTTTAGTGTTTGCGAGGCAGGAGGGCCTCGGTTTAGGGGTTAATATGTTTATTATAGGTGTCGGCGATGTCCGGAGCGGAAGATTAGGGGTTAATAAATATAATGTAGGTATCTGCGATGTCGGGGGCGGCAGATTAGAGTTTAATAAGTGTAAGATTATGGGTGTTTAGACTCAGGGTTCATGTTAAGGTGTTAGGTGTAAACATAAATTTTGTTTCCCTATAGGAATCAATGGGCTGCGTTATTGAGCTTTATGCTGCTTTTTTGCAGGTGTTAGACTTTTTTTCAGCCGGCTCTCCCCATTGATGTCTATGGGGAAATCTTGCACGAGCACATTCAACCAGCTTACCGCTGACTTAAGCAGTGCTGGTATTGGAGTGCGGAATGGAGCACAATTTTGCTCTACGCTCACTTCTTGCCCTTTAACGCCGGGTTTATAAAAACCTGTAATACCAGCATTGTAGGAAAGTGAGTGGTGAGAATAACATGCAAGTTAGCACCGCACCCCTCATAACGCAAAGCTCGTAATCTGGCCGAAGGTTTTTATAGGTAAATATTTCTGTTTAAATCAAGTGATATCAAAAGTTTTTCTCTAAAATTCACGGTCTTAAAGGGAGTAAAAATAACTTTGAAATATGGTAGAAAAAAACTACTAGCCATTCGGAAATTCAGACTAAGAGCTACATTTATCATATGCTCAGTGGACAAGATTCACTCTCAGGAATCTCCTCCACTCGGAATTGTGGCAATCGGGCAGCATCCACTGCTTGTGCAATGCTGCAACCTCTTTGTGCATGAGCAGGGGCTGTCAGTAATCCCGATCTGATATGATCAGGATGATTTAACACCACCACACTTTAGGTGAGAGACTAAGTAGCTGTGGTATTAAATGCTGAGGTCCCAAAGCTGCAAACACAGCTTAAAAATTGGGCCACAAGTACATACAAGTCTTTTTAGTACGCATACTGTATTTAGTGGTTCTTTAAGATACAACTGATAAAATTATGGTAACTACATACAGGGAGACTTGTTCAAATATATGGTGTCACATAAGAGACCCTGACCTGGACAGTAGTCTTAAAGGGACATTAAGCACTTTGAGATGGTGATATAAAATGATAAATTGTATATAATAAAACAACTCTGCAATATACTTTCATTATTTATTTTGGCCTGTAATTCCATTCTGAAATTGTGAGCTTTTCAGCTCCTGTTAGAAATGGAAGTGCAGAACACTGTTAAATCCAGCACAACCATTGGCTGCACACTCTAGTGACCTATTTATAACTGACCCTAATTGGCCACAGCAGAGAAGGTAACACAAGTTACAACATGGCAGCTCCCAGTGTTTTATAGACACTAAAACTTTTACACTTATTTTGTCACTTTTTAAACAACTAATGAAACTTTAAAAAATACATCTACATGTTACTCATGGACTAATCTTTTCTTTGAATGCATCATTCTATCTAGCATGTATTTAGTGTTTAATGTCCCTTTAAGCAGCATCCCTCAGACATTATGCATTGCATTTACACTCAGTGACTATATCCAGGTACCTGTCCAACTCCACATAGCCATTGAGTGAGTTAGTAAACATGACGGAATTTTTTTTGTGTTCAGGAAATATAAAGTTTTAACCAGGCATCCCCAGGCTTTCTCATTAAGCTTAACATCATTTTAATTGTTAGATATTTTTATTACAAATGCAGAGGCATCTGCAGTAAAAAATTGACATTTTTATAAACGTAAAATAATATATGTAATAAGATTGCTAAAATGAAGGATGTTTCCAATTTAATTTAGTATTTTTTTCACTAAAGCAAGAGAAGACTCTCAGTTTCTATGTTATTGTCAGACACCAATATAGATAGGGCTGGTCTTCTATTTTTTCAGAGCTGCTTTTTGTTCCCAGCCTGGCCTTGTGTTCTGTATGCCTATGGTTCTTTCACAGGGCATTACAGCTAGTTGATGTTGAAACAATAGGCTTTAGTCTCCTTTCCCCACTGACGTGTGGGGTTTTCAAGCATCTGGATTGGAAGGAAAACTCCAGGACAACATGTTGTCATCCTCCCCACTGTGAGGTTAGTGCAGAGGGGGATATTATTATTATCATTTATTTGTATAGCGCTGCCAAATTCCGTAGCACTGTGTACAGTGATAGGGGTACACAATGACAAAGATTTGTGATAAAATACAAAACATAACAAAGCTAAACAAATATAGTACAGGAGGAAGAGGGCCCTGCCCAGGAGAGCTCACAGTCTACAGGTTTAGGGTGCAGAGACATAAGGTTGGGGTAGCTTGTTACATAGGTTGTATTTGCAGCAGTGAGTCAGGCAGTTCATGTATTAGTCTGGTTAGGATGAGAGATGGAGGAGACAGTCTTATGGAGCGGGTAGAGATTTCCAGAGGACAGGAGCAGCACGTGCAAAGTCTTGGAAACGGGAGTGGGGCGTAGAGATAACAGGAGTGGAGAGACGTAGGTCAGAGGTTGATAGAAGAGGACGGGATATACTTGGTAATTCGACTGTTGAGTGCTTTGTAAGTTAGGGTTAATACTTTAAATTGTATTCAGGAGAAGTACATTGCAATAATCAATGCGTGACAAAATGAGGGAATGAATAAGTATTTTTGTAGTTTTTTGAGTAAGGAAGGGATGTATTCTGGAAATATTGCATAGGTGTGAATGGCAGGATTTGGTAAGTGCTTGTATTTGTGGGTTGAATATGAGTTCTGAGTCAAGTGTGACCCCAAGACAGCGGACCTGGGGTGAGGTTTGAGAATAGAGTCTCCAACCGTCAGAGAAATGTCAAGTGTTGGATGTCTTGAAGAGGAGGGAATATAACAATCGGGATCAGAAGAGGGACACCCCAAGACAACATAATATCATCCTCCCCGCTGTGAGTTTAGTATGAAAGATGACAACATGACATCCTCTATGCACAAATAGATCATGAAAATGTTTTGATCTTTACGTTAGCATCCTTGGTTAAAACCTGTTATAAAAAGTGTGATGTCTCTTAAGGTTGTTTGTATGACATTGCTACTAGACATGGATGAAAAATTTATTTTGTCTAAAAGATTCTTTTCAGATTTTTAAAAATGTTTGGTTCGGCCAAATTTCGTCCATGCAGGCATTAGGTTTGGACAAATATTGGATTCTTCACCATAATTTCCAATGGGAAGAGCTAATATAGACAATTAATATTAACAAAAATCTTACATTATAGGATTCAAACAATTAAAAGAACCTATCATTGAATGTTAAAAGAATATACAACTATGTATGACTAAAATTCAGTATTTAATGCCTGACCAGCTGTCCCTAACATCAATCATAAGTAATAGTATAGTATTGGATAGGGGACGATGGACAAATGCATGGTAAGACCCCCTAAACATTATTACAAACAAAGGAGCTTATTAACCAAAAAAATATAACTCTCCATTCTGGCTTTAAATGACATGAACAAATCGATTTTATCAAGCAATTATTTGTTTTTCATCCATTTTGTCCAAATAATATATTCAGCGTATATTGAAGCCCAAATGCACATCTCTGATTGCTACGCACACTGCTGAAGGCAAAAAGTGTTAAAGACACATGCAAGCTCCTGAGCCAATCTATATATGTTCTCACAGAAAATGGCCAAGCTTTAATCAAGGAAAAAGAGCCATATTTAATAAGAGAAGGAAACTGGAGCATTTTTAAAAACCTTTCACTGTTCACTGAATCATGGAAGTTTAATTTTGACTTCCATGTCCCTTTAGGCTGGGCTAATGCGATGGGCAAAAAGTCTAAAAGAAAATGAACCCAAAGGCAACCACTGAACGTTAAATGATTACTAAATATTTAGAATTGGATAAATGTCAAATTCACAATAAAAAGATAATGCAATATAACTTACTTTGAATTTGAAATGAGCAGTAAAATACTTTCTTGCTAATTTTAAAATTAATTACATTTTCCCTTCCCCTTTATCATGTGACAGCCATAACCCAATCACAAAATCCATATATGTATATACTGTGCACTTTTTTTTACATGATCAATAGGAGCTTCGGAAAATGTAAATATAAAAGGAATGTGCAGATTTTGATAATGAAAGTATATAAGAACGTTTTTTTTTTTAATTAATTGCTTTATCTGAATCATGAAACTTTAATTGTGACTTTAGTGTCTCTTTAATACTTAGTTTAGTAGTGTCTAGATAAGTTGTCAATAACAGCATATGCTGAGTTAATTCATTTTATTGTAAAGATCTCTTGCTTACCATACACACAGAAGTGATTTTATTTAGCGGCTGGCAAATCTCAAATATTTAAAATACACATTAGTTTATTACGTAACATTTTCAACTGATGTAGTAAATAAGTGATGTCAGTTAATGAGAGCAAGAAAACCATTCAGTGTTACTGTTTTAAACTGAGTTGAAGCACATGTTCTCTCACTCTCATTTAAACTGCAACTCAGCTAAACTTCCTGTAGAGTCATATAACTTTTGGTAAACTATGTTATTGTTTCCACTTGCAGATTCCCAAACTAAATCAGCTTTCCTTTGTCTTCATGTACAAATTTAAATTGGGTTGAATCGGGGCCAATTAAAGGCTCGTGCTATGAAAAAAATCAATTAAAAATTTCTTGATTTAAAAAAAATCATAATCTTAAAAAAATAAGTAAATCTTTTAATTAATTGCATATTATGTGGCACCAAATTTTTGTCTCCTCTTTATCCTAATTTATCATAGGGATATGAAACCTAAAAAAAAATATTTTGTGATTCAGGGGTCAATTTATTATAGTGCGAGCGGACATGATACAATGTAGCGTATCATGTCGGCTGCACATCGATAAATGCTGACAGCATACACTGTTGGCATTTATCATTGCACCAGCAGTTCTTGTGAACTACTGGTGCAATACCGACCCCTGCAGATTCGCTAGCAGGGGGTGTCAATCAATTGGATTTCCGAAGCTCTCATCCTATTGGCTAATTTGAACAATTAATAGGATTGCAGAAGCTCTCATCGTATTGGCTGATTTGAATTTGAAGAATCAAATCAGCCAATAGGAATGCAAGGGACACCATTTTGAAACGGCTACCTTGCATTCAGCTTCAGTGTACGGCAGTGACCGTATGAAGAGGACGCTCCGCGCAGGATGGGATCGGCTTCTAGTATGGCTCCGCTCCATGCCGCTGGGATGAAGATAGAAGACGCCCCCGGGATGGATGAAGACCTCGCCGCCTGGATGAAGACTTCTCCCCACCTGCATGTCCAGACTTCAGAAACCATGAGTAGATCTTCTGGGGTTAGTGTTAGTTTTTTTAAAACATTTTTTGGGTGTTTTTTTTTTTAGATTAGGGTTTGGACTTTTAAAAAGAGCTAAATGCCATTTTAAGAATGCCTACACATATTCTCTTTAGGGGCAATGGGTAGCTTAAGTTTTTTTTAAAGTTAGGTTTTTTTTTGTGTTTTTTATTCTGTTGGGGAGACTGTATTTTTTTATAGGTAAAAGAGCTGATTTCTTTAGGACAAAGCACTACATAAGGCCCTTTTAAGGGCTATTGGTAGTTTATTGTAGGCTAGGGTTTTTTTTATTTTTTGGGGGCTTTTTTATTTTTATAGGGCTATTAGATTAGGTGTATTTGTTTTTGTTTTTGATCATTTCATTTTTTTATTTTATTTTTCGTGATTTTAGAGTTTATTATTTTTGGTAAACTTCGTAGGATTTGTTTTTTTTTAGTTTTAGGTTTTTTAAATTTGTAATTTAATTATTTTAATTGGTAGTTTTTTTTATTTTAATAGAATAGTAATGTTAGTTTAATATATTTTTTAATCTTAGGGTTTTTTTATTTCACAGGTAAGTTTTTATTTATTTAAAGATAGTTATATTTTAATTTTAATTTAAAGTTAGGAGGGCGTTAGGTTTAGAGTTTAATAGTTTAATTTAGTGTTTTGCAATGTGGGGGGCGGCGGTTTAGGGGTTAATTTTTTTAGTTTTTAGTGGCACAGATGTGGAAGGCCAGAGGTTTAGGGGTTAATAACTTTATTTAGTGGCGGCGATATCGGGGAGTGGCGGAATGGGGGTTAATAACTTTATTATAGTGATATCGATGTCGGGGAGCGGCGGTTTAGGGGTTAATAAATTTAAATAGTATTGGAGATGTGGGCAGCAGATTAGGGGTTAATAGGTTTATTTAATAGCCGCGATGTAGGTGGACGGCAGATTAGAGGTTAATAGGTTTAATATAGTGTTTGCGATGTGGGAGGGTGGCGGTTTAAGGGTTAATAGGTAGTTTATGGGTCTTAGTGTAATTTGTAACAGTTTAGTTATCAATTTTGTGAAACATTTTTGTTACACAAAATCCATAACTACTGATCTCAGATGGCGGTATGGATCGTGTCAGTATAGGCTGTAACGCAAGCATTTTAGCCTGAACGCACAACCTGTAATACCGGCGCTATGAAAATCCCACACAAAAACTACATTTGTTTGAGTGCGGGATTGACGTTGCGTAACAGGCTAAAATACTTGCGGTATAGCTATACCGACACGACTCCCAATACTGCGTTCCTGCTTTTATGTTGAAATTGCCATTTTTTTCAGTTTTAAAAGCCGCAACGCAAAACTCGTAATCTAGGTGTTAGAGAGATACAGAGCTTTTAATGAAAAACTAGACTTACGGCGGTGTCATTGTAGAAGTAAAACACCTTTTTATATAATCATTTAATTTAATATGTTGTCTGTGAATGTATCCCACCAACTAGATAAAAAAAAAAATATTTAATTTTATTTAAAAATCAGAACTCACTAATCCGAAGCTATTAAAACTAATTAAATATATTAAAGGATACAAATCTAATACTATAAAAAAAAAAGAGCTGTACATAAAGAAAGCTGATAAATTATGGTACAATTTATATTTAAAATGATGGTAGGGAGAAACAAGATAAAGTATTCTTTATCAAAAAATGCAACAAAAAAACTTCCTGGATTAATAGGTTTTGAACAAATTCTTGTAGCATACCAGGATGTGATAATTTATTAACAGGATGTATCAGAAGCAAACAAAAGATTGTTTATCAAAGAAAACAAGTTTAATGTTAAATTTTTTGCCTAAGTACATAAAAAGCAAATTATGCATTCCAAAAAAAGCTAATGGTGCTTAAAAAATTAATTACATATTCACTGGAAATGATAGATACAGTTATCTGTGCCAAATTGAAGTTATTTCAAATGAATATATTTTAAAGTAAAGCAGTTTAAATGGCCAGAGGCACAACAAAAATTATATCTATGTCACCTGCAGGCACACTCAGTGATGGAGCTAATAAACAAAATGTCTCAGTGCAAGAAATATTTTTGCCCCATATCTAAAATTTAAATAACAATAATAACTCAAGCTGAACCATGGATAAGGATATAAATACATAAAAGAATATTTATTTAAGTAGTGTCAACATCACAATTTTACATCCTTTTTACAGCAGCCCCCACCCTCCTTAAAAGAAATCATTTTAAAAACAAATTTACCCGAGCTCTGAAATTTCATAAGCAACGCATTTAAAAATGAACTTGATTTTGTTGGGGGGTTTTTTAAATCCAAAGTGCAAAGTTGGTTATAAAATATCTGCATTTTAATTTACAACCAGTTCACCTAACAACCAAAGTGTTAACTTAAAGGGACACTGAACCCAAATTTTTTCTTTTGGGATTCAGATAGAGCATGCAATTTTAAGCATCTTTCTAATTTACTCCTATTATCAAATTTTTCTTCGTTCTCTTGCTATCTTTATTTGAAAAAGAAGGCATCTAAGCTTTTTTTATTAGTTCTGAACCAATCAGCAAGAACAACCCAGGTTGTTCACCAAAAATGGGCCAGCATCGAAATTAAATTCTTTCATTTCAAATAAAGATACCAAGAGAATAAAGGAAATTTGATAATAGGAGTAAATTAGAAAGTTGATTAAAATGTCATGCTCTTTCTGAATCATGAAAGAAAACATTTGGGTTCAGTGTCCCTTTAAAGGGACAGTCAAGACAAAATTAAACTTTCATGATTCAGATAGGGCATGCAGTTTTAAACAACTTTCCAACTTATTTTATCATCAAATTTGCTTTGTTCTTATGGTATTCTTTGATGAAGGATATAAGGTTTTTGTGTGATACACAGTCTAGCAGTATTAACCCACAAAGAGGAGTTTGTGGAGGGTGCTAAGTGCTAGAGAATGAAATAATATGGTAAATAGGAAAGAAGCACCATCTAGAGCACTCACTTGTAAGAAATGTATATACAAGGATAGAACTTAACACATTAAAAATGAACTTTTAGGGGGGCGTGTCCGGACGGCAGCCATGCTAGATCATTTTCTTTGAAGCTCCTAAAAGGCTCTTGCTTTTTTGCTCTATATTTTGTTCCCTAATGATCTTGGAAAGCAATACATTGGATCATTTGTAAGGGGAAGTTATCCTGATCAGTTTGATACCCTTATTGGGATCTTTATGTACATATAGCACAGGTCCGGACTATCATAATCTCAGGAAGCGGCCTAGTGCCGAGAATTCAGGCCCTCCACCTCTCCCTTGTGGAAGTGGGATAACACGACGCTTATTAAGCTACTTGCTACTACAGAATACCTACACCTCAACATTCAGCATGGGGGAGAAGTGTGAACTCCTGCAGCTCTTACTGTCACGATTGGAAGCTAAAGTGGACGACTATATGGAGGATCTTTCTGCAATCGTAAGAGGCACAAGGCGGGAGAAACCTATGAAGAAGGCGCAGCCCCTACAGCATACGGGATCTTGCTCCGAGATTGCCTACCGGGTCACCTCGACCATTTGCAAAGATCTGGATGTCCCTGAGGTATTGCGCTATACTGCCAGCCAACCCTTGAGATATAGCAGTGTCCAGAACCCCTATGATACGCTCGTACAAACTCCGGTTATGGAGTATTTCCACTCACCTATCTATGGCTTGCTTTTCTGGAGAAATACAGTGACGCATGCCTCGGCTTTGTCCAGAGACCGGGGAGGTGCGGCCGACTTCCGCGGTCCAGGGAAGACACATTTTGAAGCTCTATTTGCTTCTGAGACTGTGCTGCGTGTCTCCGCTGCCACATACTGGTTGCGGGTAAATATGCTCAGTTGTAGTGACTCCATACATAGAGGACGCTTATCGGAATCATTCCTCAGAATGGGCATAGGGTGAGCTATGGTTGGTTACCTGATGTATATCTGTAGACAGTTTGCTACACTTCTATACTGGGAACAGTGACTTTGAAAGTAGTTTCAACGCACCAATATTTAGACTTGTATGTTTCATTACACAGTCAGTTTTGCTCCATGCCGTCTTCCCGCTCTGTATGTACTCTTATGCCAGATGTAAACTCTAATCCCCAATAGCCACGGACAAATAAGTACAGTCCATTTTAAAGTCCACAATGGCTTCAATCACTAAAGTGTCGATGCCCCCATTTGTCTAATATCATAGAAGTTTTCATGTTTGTTGTAATGGTGATGTATGTATGGTTCTGCTGAGCTCGTTCTGAGCCTTCATTTACACACCTAATTATATGATATTATTCTGTAAGTTCATTGCATATACTATAATGTTTAACACTTGGTAGCATATTTCATGTGTCATAGGAATGTTCTTTTATGTCTGCTATATATATTTTATTATTGTTTTATCATACTTGCATGCCACATTTAAGCCACAGGTCAATCCCATGTTACCCACAATCACTTATTATAGATAATGCAGACAGAGATCTGGTCCTCTTACATATGGCTCATAAGTTCATAAAAATCCACAACCTTCTTCTCTCAGCCGGCAAGAGTGGAGGGGTCTTGTTGTATAATCCTAGGCATTAAATGGTATGTAAATTTAGATGAGGAGCCTTACTTAGACATAATAGCATCTTAGCTTAGTTACAGTGGGTACATGGGCCTTAGTTGAGAGATATTTACCTTTTATAGCAGACGTATCATTATATTTGTTATGCTCTAATTTATATGCTCCTATCTCACTTTTTGTATTTGATAATGTTCACTTGAATGTCGTCCTTATTCCACAACTGTACTTATACAGTTTTTAGCGGTATTAATCCGCTCCTGATATTAGTTGTGTTTCATCTCTATTCCATAAGAGTTAAGGTTCCAATTAATATGCTATATAGTACCTCCCAGGGAAAACAGTTCCCCCTTTTTTTTCTTTTTTTTTAACTGGAGCAATATTCTGCATATCCTAGATTAAAGTTTCATACTAATAGGCTGCAGATTTTGATAAAGAGGTACTATGGCAAAATATTACAAAAAATATAAAACTATGAGGTATCAATGCAACTTACATCATTTATATATATGATGCAGTCTAGCTATGTAGTTCCCTATGTTACTATAAGAATGATTGTCGTGATTTGCCTATGATATCAGATGTGTTTGTCTAGAAGTAACATATGTCTCAGCTTATGTTTGCCTCTCATTTCACTAATATGAGGTACCTATGTAACCTATATCATATATATGTTTGAGGAAGTTTAACTTGGTAGTTTGCTATGTTTACCATATGATTGTTTGTTATGATTTAATTATGATATCAGATGTGATTGTCTAGAAGTAACATATGTCTATGCTTATGTTTGTTTATTATCTTACTAATTACCTCAATAAAAAACTTTGATTTAAAAAAAAAAAAAAAAATGAACTTTTATTAGGTATCAAAAGCAATAAAATATCCGCAATTAGCGGAGGTGTAAACACGACATACATACACAAATAATTTAAAAATGGCAAATATTAAGCCTGTTTGAGACTGCTAAAAACAATCAGTCAACTAGAAATCCCAAAGGATGAATGTCAATAAAAATAGAGGACTCCCTATATTAAACTATAGTTACAATTTAATGCACCATATCGGGTAGGGACATGGTCCCAAATAAACAATGAACCTAGTAACTAAATACTCCTAAATAAGAGCCCATTATTAGCACTCATATAGCTAGCTTATAACGTATGTGGAACAAATTTCACACATAGGGGCATATTTATCAAGCTCCGTATGGAGCTTGATGCCCCATGTTTCTGGCGAGTCGCCAGAAACAGCAGTTATGAAGCAGCGGTTCACAAAGACCGCTGCTCCATAACCTGTCCGTCTGCTCTGAGTACGATCGAGTTGATTGACACCCCCTGCTGGGGGCCTATTGGCCATGAGTCTGCAGGGGGCGGCGTTGCACCAGCAGCTCTTGTGAGCGGCTGGTGCAATGCTGAATACGGCGAGCGTATTGCTCGCCGTATTCAACGAGGTCTGTCGGACCTGATCCGCACTGTCGGATCAGGTCCGACAGACCTTGATAAATTGGGGCCATTGAGAGGACTTCCTGTATTAAACTGTAGTTACAAATTATTGCACCATAACAGGTAGGGAAACGGTCCCAAATAAACAATGAACCTAGTAAATAAGTACCCCTAAATAAGAGCCCACTGTTAGCACTCATATAGCTAGCTTATAACGTATGTGGAACAAATTTCACACATAATCAGTAGCTCACATCAGGTAGCGGTCGCATGATGCATATTTCACCGTAGCTTTTTCAAAGCCGAACATGATTCAAGTCAGTCCTACCCTTAATAAGTGTGTAGTAGCCAATCCAGGTGAGGTATGTGAAACACACCCTCATTGCAGCCTATCCAACTAGTTTAAACCCTGATTGGTTACGCCCATCAAATTCTATTGGGCAATAGGTAATAATAATAATAACTAGTATTTATATAGCGCCTTTCTCCCAGTGGGATTCAAATCGCTTTTTCAGCGCTCGCTCTCGGAATTAACCAAATCGGCAGCTGAATAGTAATAGTTGTTATTATTACCCAATTTAATGGTACTCATTTTATCGACCTCGGAAGGATGAAGGCCTGAGTCGGCCCTGCCGGGATTTGAACCTGTGCATTTACCAACTGAGCTACCTCACCAGCCTAGGTGAGGGTGTGGAAGTTGAATGTATGTGTATTAACGCAGGACCCTGTCACAAGTATATCCACTCGATTTAGCACCAAGCCGCATAAATACCGGTATAGACTATTTATTCATCGATTTGGAAATAGCGCATTGGTTTATATTCTGGTATCATACCTAAGTTTATATACGCCACTATATTCACATAACATTGACACTAAGCCCAACTGGCATTCCGACCAGCATATGAAAATAACTAATTTTATGACATATATAAACCATCAGAGGAACCTTATTCAGTGAATCGGATCTCATGGTTTAAAACACATTTGTATATACAAAACCCACAATGAATAGACATACACGATTCACATTTTTATATGTAAAAAATTACAGTGAAGTACATTCTTAATAATAAAGTTAAAAGGTATAATCCTTACTACCTGATACTATGTGTGATACTGCTTGTGATCCCCTAGTTCTGGTCAGACTCACATCAAGTAGCCCCCCTATTGAACACGGGTACTCTATGAGCACAGGGTAACCTGCATATCCATATTTAAAAAAAATGCGGAAAGCAGAGTGTAAATTCTGTTACTTGTCCTGTTGATATTTCATTAAACCAAACTCTGGGTACCAAGGTGACATAATTGGATATGCAGATTATCTTTGATGAAAGCTAAACCTAGGTAGGCTCATATGCTAATTTCTAAGACCTTGAAGGAAGCTTCTTATCTCAATGCATTTTGACAGTTTTTCACAGCTAGACAGTGCTAGCTTAGATTGCACCCCAACCTGAAAGACTTGCATCTGTCATAATTACAGTTCAATTTGGACAGACAAAGGATGCCTCTGAAACAATAAACTAATGATTTTTCTACCAAGACAGAGATGGTCTTGTGAAATCTAGAAAAATCTTCTGCGACAACTGAGTGTAATCCTAATGAAGCATACAATGTTGAAGAGGTCTTATGTGAAACCGAACAAATGGAGTATAGCATCTGAATCTGCTATCATGAGACCTAATACCTCCATGCAAAGAGCAACAGAAGGAAAAGGAACAGACTGAAGATTTGCACGAGCTGAGAGAAGTTTAATCTTTCTCTGATCCATCAACTAAAGTATCCTAGAGACTGAATCTATTATCACACCTATAAACGTAACCTTGGACTAAGGAGTAAGAGAACTCTTTGGAAAATTGATTCTCCAACCATGCTTTTGGAGACGCAACAAAAGTCTGTCAGTATGAGATACTGCTAAATGTAAAGATGGAGCCTGTACCAAGATATCATCCAGGTAAGGAACCATTGAAACACCTTGAGCTCTCATTACTGAAAAGAGAGTTCCCAGTACCTTTGTAAAATTTCTGGGAGCAGTAGCCAGACTAAATGGAAGAGCAAGAAAGAAGACCCTTCACATGATTCTTTGGAACATGAGACAGAAGAAGCCTTCCCGAGGGGGGTCTTCAATTTGAAACCATTTCTGTATCCTTGGGAAACTACATTTAGAACCTAGGGATTGTTATCAGATCCACCTGAAAAAAGGCATAATCTGCTCCCTACCTGAAGATCTGAATCATGGGCCGTAACCTTCATGCTGACTTGATAGACAGGTTTCTTAGACTGCTTTGACTTGTTACAATTAGGATTTGGATTCCAAGAATATCCAGAAGAACCCTGTTTTTAAGAGGAAGAAGAGGACTTATGGATCCTAGACTGGCTAAAGAAACAAAAATTATTAGAAGCCCTGGTTTTACCCTTAGTCTTCATATCCTGAGAGAAAAAAACTTCCTTACCTCCATACACAGTAGATATAATAGCATCCAGACCAGGTCTTAACAAAACTTTTCCATGAGAAGGAAGGGATAAGAGTCTACACTTAGAAACCATGTCAGCTGACCATGGTTTCATCCATAAGGACCTCCTGGTCAGAACTGCTAATGCCATATTCTTGGCATTGATCTTAATAATGTCAACAACAGCATAACAAATGAAAGCATTAGCTGCCTTTGTTGGTCTAAAAAGAAAACATGCTTGTTGAAAAACCTTTCATGAAAAGACTTTAACTTTCTATACATAGGATCTTTAAAAGAGGTACTAACCTCAAGAGCAATAGTAGTACGTTTAGCCAGAGTAGAAATATCTCCATCCACTTTAGGGATAGTGTCCTAAAGCTCAATATTAGAAGCAGACAAAGGAAACATCTTCTTAAATTTTAAAGCAGGATACCTGGCTTCGACCATTCTTAAGAAATTAATTCAGAGAATTTGGAACTGGAAAAACCTCTGGAGACCTATCACCAGAAACCTTGGTACCCTGAACCCACAAGATACATAACACTTCTCTTTAAAGAGAACAAAGATGCTCACGCTTAAACAGAAAAAAAAAATAACTCTGTTTCTTGATCAGAAACTGACTCTAGATCTTCTGAAAATACCTCACCCTCATAGGATAATTCAGAAGCACCAGGTACAGAGGCATGCACCTTAACAGACTTAGATCTATTTAAATCAGATAAGCTAGAGGAGGGATCATCAGTTACCAACTTTTTACGCTTACTTGAAGGAAATATAGCTGTCTCAAATCAGTCTGAGGACCCCTCTCACTGAAGAACTCCCTTCTATAGAAAACACAAAGGGAATGTAAAAGCAGCTTTGGTCTGCTTAGAATTCATTAAATGATCCTTGCAAGATTTTTAAAGCTGAGCAGGGGGTATAATATCAACAAGCTTAAAAAAATACACACTTACTATAAGTAGGAAAGTGTTCAGTGGATCTAGTTTCTGAGAAACTAACATTAACAGTGGTGGGGACAGATTCAGTATGCTCCATAATGAAGCGAAAACAGGCCTAAGAAACCACAGAAAACATAATTAATGTGGAAACAAATATAAATCAATGATTAAAGCATAATAATCATAAATAAGGAATAAAGGCAGGAAAAAGAAAACACATGAGTCTTACACCACATAAAAAGTTCTTGGCAGAATTGAAAATCTTACCCCCTCCTCAAAATAAGGCTGAAACAAATGAAGGAATGTTAAGCATTCATCCAGCAGCGCTGAAGAAATGATGAGCGCTAACCTGACACAGCATAGAGGGGGAAAAACTAAAGTCAAGCAAAAGGATTGAAAAAAAAACAACTGACAGACGTGCAAGTGAAAAAAATAAGCTAATTAAATAGACAACACAGGCGAAAACCAAAAAGCACTAAAAAGCCGACATGCACGGCAGCAGCGCATTAAGGAAACTAGATACATGCATGCATGCACAAACCCGATGCACTCTAACCAGTCAGGCACTAAAAAAGCTGAATCACGCAAAACAAAAGCGTGCAAATACTTAAAACGCAGAGCGCTATATCGGCTAGATTTAGAGTTTTGTCAGTAACGACCCGAAAAGCTAACGCCGGCTTTTTTCTGGCCGCACCATAAAAATAACTCTGGTATTGAGAGTCCACATAAAGGCTGCGTTAGGCTCCAAAAAAGGAGCGTAGAGCATATTTAACGCAGCTTCAACTCTCGATACCAGAGTTGCTTACGGACGCGGCCAGCCTCAAAAACGTGCTTGTGCACGATTCCCCCATAGGAAACAATGGGGCTGTTTGAGCTGGAAAAAAAAACTAACACCTGCAAAAAAGCCGCGTTCAGCTCCTAACGCAGCCCCATTGTTTGCTATGCGGAAACACTTCCTACGTCTGCACCTAACACTCTAACATGTACCCCGAGTCTAAACACCCCTAACCTTACACTTATTAACCCCTAATCTGCCGCCCCCGCTATCGCTGACCCCTGCATATTATTATTAACCCCTAATCTGCCGCTCCGTAAACCGCCGCTACTTACATTATCCCTATGTACCCCTAATCTGCTGCCCTAACATCGCCGACCCCTATATTATATTTATTAACCCCTAATCTGCCCCCCACAACGTCGCCTCCACCTGCCTACACTTATTAACCCCTAATCTGCCGACCGGACCGCACCGCTACTATAATAAAGTTATTAACCCCTAATCCGCCTCACTAACCCTATAATAAATAGTATTAACCCCTAATCTGCCCTCCCTAACATCGCCGACACCTAACTTCAATTATTAACCCCTAATCTGCCGACCGGAGCTCACCACTATTCTAATAAATGTATTAACCCCTAAAGCTAAGTCTAACCCTAACACTAACACTAACACCCCCTAAGTTAAATATAATTTACATCTAACGAAATTAATTATCTCTTATTAAATAAATTATTCCTATTTAAAGCTAAATACTTACCTGTAAAATAAATCCTAATATAGCTACACTATAAATTATAATTATATTATAGCTATTTTAGGATTAATATTTATTTTACAGGTAACGTTGTAATTATTTTAACCAGGTACAATAGCTATTAAATAGTTAAGAACTATTTAATAGTTACCTAGTTAAAATAATAACAAAATTACCTGTAAAATAAATCCTAACCTAAGTTACAATTAAACCTAACACTATCATTAAATTAAATAAATAAAATATCTAAAATTACCTACAATTAAACCTAACACTACACTATCAATACATTAATTAAATACAATATCTACAAATAACTACAATGAAATAAACTAACTAAAGTACAAAAAATAAAAAAGAACTAAGTTACAAAAAATAAAAAAATATTTACAAACATAAGGAAAATCTTACAACAATTTTAAACTAATTACACCTACTCTAAGCCCCCTAATAAAATAACAAAGACCCCCAAAATAAAAAATGCCCTACCCTATTCTAAATTACTAAAGTTCAAAGCTCTTTTACCTTACCAGCCCTGAACAGGGCCCTTTGCGGGGCATGCCCCAAGAAGTTCAGCTCTTTTGCCTGTAAAAAAAAAAACATACAATACCCCCCCCCAACATTACAACCCACCACCCACATACCCCTAATCTAACCCAAACCCCCCTTAAATAAACCTAACACTAAGCCCCTGAAGATCATCCTACCTTGTCTTCACCTCACCGGGTATCACATCGATCCGTCCTGGCTCCGATATCTTCATCCAACCCAAGCGGGGGCTAGACATCCACTGAAGAAGTCCAGAAGAGGGTCCAAAGTCTTCATCCTATCCGGGAAGAAGAGTAGATCCGGACCGGCAACCATCATCTTCCAAGCGGCATCTTCTATCTTCATCCGATGAGGACCGGCTCCATCCTGAAGACCTCCACAGGGGACCCATCTTCATCCGGCGACGTCCAACTGAAGAATGACGGTTCCTTTAAGGGACGTCATCCAAGATGGCGTCCCTCGAATTCCGATTGGCTGATAGGATTCTATCAGCCAATCGGAATTAAGGTAGGAATATTCTGATTGGCTGATGGAATCAGCCAATCAGAATCAAGTTCAATCCGATTGGCTGATCCAATCAGCCAATCAGATTGAGCTCGCATTCTATTGGCTGTTCTGATCAGCCAATAGAATGCGAGCTCAATCTGATTGGCTGATTGGATCAGCCAATCGGATTGATCTTGATTCTGATTGGCTGATTCCATCAGCCAATCAGAATATTCCTACCTTAATTCCGATTGGCTGATAGAATCCTATCAGCCAATCGGAATTCAAGGGACGCCATCTTGGATGACGTCCCTTAAAGGAACCGTCATTCTTCAGTTGGACGTCGCCGGATGAAGATGGGTCCATGGTGGAGGTCTTCAGGATGGAGCCGGTCCTCATCGGATGAAGATAGAAGATGCCGCTTGGAAGATGATGGTTGCCGGTCCGGATCTACTCTTCTTCCCGGATAGGATGAAGTCTTTGGAGCCTCTTCTGGACCTCTTCAGCCGCCGGAAGATGGATCGCCAGCTCCCGCTTGGGTTGGATGAAGATTTTGTAGCCAGGACGGATCGGTGAACCTGGTATGGTGAAGACAAGGTAGGATGATCTTCAGGGGCTTAGTGTTAGGTTTATTTAAGGGGGTTTTGGGTTAGATTAGGGGTATGTGGGTGGTGGGTTGTAATGTTGGGGGGGGTATTGTATGTTTTTTTTTACAGGCAAAAGAGCTGAACTTCTTGGGGCATGCCCCGCAAAGGGCCCTGTTCAGGGCTGGTAAGGTAAAAGAGCTTTGAACTTTAGTAATTTAGAATAGGGTAGGGCATTTTTTTATTTTGGGGGGCTTTGTTATTTTATTAGGGGGCTTAGAGTAGGTGTAATTAGTTTAAAATTGATGTAATATTTTTCTTATGTTTGTAAATATTTTTTTATTTTTTGTAACTTAGTTCTTTTTTATTTTTTGTACTTTAGTTAGTTTATTTCATTGTAGTTATTTGTAGGTATTGTATTTAATTTATTTATTGATAGTGTAGTGTTAGGTTTAATTGTAGTTAATTGTAGATATTTTATTTAATTAATTTATTGATAGTGTAGTGTTAGGTTTAATTGTAACTTAGGTTAGGATTTATTTTACAGGTAAATTTGTAATTATTTTAACTATTTTAGCTATTAAATAGTTCTTAACTATTTAATAGCTATTGTACCTGGTTAAAATAAATACAAAGTTACCTGTAAAATAAATATTAATCCTAAAATAGCTATAATATAATTATAATTTATGTTGTAGCTATATTAGGATTTATTTTACAGGTAAGTATTTAGCTTTAAATAGGAATAATTTATTTAATAAGAGTGAATTAATTTAGTTAGATTAAAATTATATTTAACTTAGGGGGGTGTTAGTGTTAGGGTTAGACTTAGCTTTAGGGGTTAATACATTTATTAGAATAGCGACGAGATTCGGTCGGCAGATTAGGGGTTAATAATTGAAGTTAGGTGTCGGCGATGTTAGGGAGGGCAGGTTAGGGGTTAACAAATATAATATAGGGGTCGGCGGTGTTAGGGGCAGCAGATTAGGGGTACATAGCTATAATGTAGCTGGCGGCTCTTTGCGGTTGGCAGATTAGGGGTTAATTTTTGTAGGTAGGTGGTGGCGACGTTGTGGGGGGCAGGTTAGGGGTTAATAAATATAATATAGGGGTTGGCGATGTTAGGGCAGCAGATTAGGGGTACATAGGGATAATGTAGCTGGCGGCTGCGTGCGGACGGCAGATTAGGGGTTAATAAGTGTAGGTAGCTGGCGGCGACGTTGTGGGGGGCAGATTAGGGGTTAATAAATATAATATAGGGGTCGGCGGTGTTAGGGGCAGCAGATTAGGGGTACATAAGGATAACGTAGGTGGCGGTCGGCAGATTAGGGGTTAAAAAAAATGAATCGAGTTGCGGCGATGTGGGGGGACCTCGGTTTAGGGGTACATAGGTAGTTTATGGGTGTTAGTGTACTTTAGAGTACAGTAGTTAAGAGCTTTATGAACCGGCGTTAACCCAGAAAGCTCTTAACTACTGACTTTTTTCTGCGGCTGGAGTTTTGTCGTTAGAATTCTAACGCTCACTTCAGACACGACTCTAAATACCGGAGTTAGAAAAATCCCATTGAAAAGATAGGATACGCAATTTACATAAGGGGATCTGCGGTATGGAAAAGTCGCGGCTGAAAAGTGAGCGTTAGACTCTTTTTTGATTGACTCCAAATACCGGAGGTAGCCTAAAACCAGCGTTAGGAGCCTCTAACGCTGGTTTTCACGGCTACCGCCAAACTCCAAATCTAGGCCTATGAAAATAAATAATAAGCGGACAAGCACAAAACTATAACATGATTAAATATCCTACATACGCTAACAAAATATATAGGGTGTAAAATTATATTAAGATTCCTTCACAATAGTCCCCTGGCTATGATGTACAACCCCAAGTGCCTACAATAACAAACCTCATACTTACCTAGTAGGAACCCACACTACTGGATTACCACCACTTGCAGGAAAATACTATTTCCAGTAGACAGCCAATCCAATGCTGTTCTTGCAAGAGCAGAGGATCTATGTATATGGTGTATAAAGTTGACCCAGAAAGAAAAATAGAAAAAAGGAGCACTCCACAAGGGAGCAGTGCAAAACTAGAGAACAATAGACAAAACTTGATCTAAATATTCGATTAGAGACTTAGAACATTATCTTGAAATAAATAAGATAATAAAAATACACTCTAATATAGGCTTAAAAATAAGGCTAGTTTATTCATAAACAATATATATAATACTATTTGGTTAATGTACCTTTAAAGAATGGGACGTCTCCCAACAAAACATAAAAGGTTCAGAGTAATTAACATACAATGTGCATATAGTGCTAGTGAGAAACCTAAAATTGTGAAAAAGTTAACATTTTTTTTTATTTGATTGCATTTGGCGGTGAAATGGTGGCATGAAATGTACTAAAATGGGCCTAGATCAATACTTTGGGTTATCTACTACACTACACTGAAGCTAAAATTAACCCTACAAGCTACCTAATTAACCCCTTCACTGCTGGGCATAATACACATGTGCTGCGCAGCGGAATTTAGCAGCCTTCTAATTACCAAAAAGCAATGCCAAAGCCATATATGTTTGCTATTTTGTGAACAAAGGGGATCCCAGAGAAGCATTTACAACCATTTGTGGCATAATTGCACAAGCTGTTTGTAAATAATTTCAGTGAGAAACCTAAAGTTTGTGAAAAGGTGAACTTTTTTTTTTTATTTGATTGCATTTGGCGGTGAAATGGTGGCATGAAATATACCAAAATGGGCTTAGATCAATACTTGGGTTGTCTACTAAAAATATATATATATACATGGGAAGGGTTATTCAGGGATTCCTGACAGATATCAGTGTTCCAATGTAACTATCGCTCATTTTGAGAGAAAAAATGGTTTAGAAATAGCAAAGTGCTACTTGTACTTATTGCCCTATAACTTGCAAAAAAGTAAAGAACATGTAAACATTGGGTGTTTCTAAACTCAGGACAAAATTTAGAAACTATTTAGCATGGGTGTTTTTTGGTGGTTGTAGATGTGTAACAGATTTTGGGGGTCAAAGTTAGAAAAAGTGTGGGGGTTTTTTCCATTTTTTTCATCATGTTTTATATATTTGTTTATAGTAAATTATAAAATATGATTAAAATAATGATATCTTTAGAAAGTCCATTTAATGGCGAGAAAAACTGTATATAATATGTGTGGGTAAAGTAAATGAGTAAGAGGAAAATTACAGCTAAACACAAACACTGCAGAAATGTAAAAATAGCCCTCGTCCTTAAGGGTAAGAAAATTGAAAAATGGTCTGGTCCTTAAGGGGTTAAAGTCAGCTATTTTACCAGATTTTCATTAGAGAGACATGAAACTCAAAATGTTTCCTTCATGATTTAGATAGAGTGTACAATTTTAAAAAAATCCATTCTAGTACCCAATATACTTCATTCTCTTTTTTAATAGCATACCTAGGTAGGTAGCATGCACATGTCTGGAGCACTAGATGGCAGCAAAGAATGTTGTCATCTAGTGCTCCTTCAAATGTATAACATTGTTAAAATTATTGTTGCAAAACTGCAGCCATGTAGTGCTCCTGGCATGTGAACATTCCTAAGCCTACTTTCTGCTTTTTAACAAAGGATACAGATATATATATATTTTTTTTAAATGGACATTCTATCTGAATCATAAAAGAAAAAGTTTTGGTTTTAATGCCCCTTCATCTTCTATAGTGCAAACTTGCACCACTTTCAAGAGACCCATCTACATTTTAATAAAGCAGCAGAGAATAACTAAATACAGACATAAGTGGCAATGATTGTGAAAGATTGCTGGACCTAAAATCACAATGCCTATTAAAAGTTAAAAGTGACTTTATCATTTTCATTTTTTGACAAATGTCAGCTCTTTCAAGGCTCTAGTAAACATTATGACTGTGACTGTTAAAATGTAATATAGTTACAATTCTGCAAGTATACTGCAGTCAATGAACAATTGATTTTTCTGTGTAACTGTTATAATGTTTACATTATTAATACTAGGTCTATTGCAGAGAAAATAAGTATTTATTGTATACAATATCTACATAAAACAGAGACGCCATCACTGTACACATTTTCTACTATTAACAGCTAGTGGGGCTGCTGCCATTTCTTATTTCTATTGAATTTTTTTCTATAGATTTATTCCTACTGTTAAATGTTTGTTTCTTTATTGTTTGTTGTTAGACTGTTGTTTTTTTTTGTTATGATATGACATGACCGGTAAACACAGAAAAAAACACTAGATCAAAGACCAGCCCAATATACAGAAAACTATATCCTATCTGCACGTAATATACTTTATGTAGAACTGCTTACCAGTGTTCCCTCTAAGGCCAGTTTGTGCTATATCTAAATATTAGTTTGTAATTGGTTAACACCTGGGTAGCGCTTGCTAATTGGTGGCTACATTTAGCCACCAATCATATTACAAGTTGAAAGTAAACGGTTTTTGCTGTTGTGCTAATCCGACGCACGTAAAAAGCCGAACTTAGGATATCAAGCGCAGAACATTGGAATGTGAAATATTTACAGTAAATACACAGTATAACACTTTATTAAATATGAATATTGCATAAATATGTTTTATCTACTTAACTGCAAAGGGCTCCAATGCACTTATATATATATATATATATATATACACAGTATATATGGAACTATATATAAGTACATATGTTTATATGTGTATATATGTCTGTAAATACATATATACACATATAAATACATTAATACATCTGTACACAAACACATATATAATTAATATAAATATATACAGTGGGGCAAAAAAGTATTTGGTCAGCCACCAATTGTGCAAATTCTCCCACTTAAGAAGATGAGAGAGGCCTGTAATTTTCATCATATGTATACCTCAACTATGAGAGACAAAGGGGGCTACTTATCAAGCCGTCTACTTTTCTGGCTTCGCCGGCCCAATACGTCCGCCTAAGCTCGCCTACCTTCGCCGCCGCGGACCTTGAATACGTTCGCCTAAGTTATCAAATAAAGCTGTCAAAAAGCCGCGGGGCGATGAGCAGCGGACTGTGACAGTTATCACTCATCCGATCTCGCTGCCCTTCGGCTTTTTCCCAGCTTTATTGCTAGCCTGTCACTAAGCACTCACACTAAACTACACTGTTCTACCCCCTATACCGGCGCCCCCGGAGGCCCCCGCAACTAAATAAAGTTAATAACCCCTAAACCGCCGCTCCTAGACCCCGCCGCAAGTCTTATAAATGTATTAACCCCTAAACCGCCGCTCCCGGACACCGCTGCCACCTACATTATACCTAGTAACCCCTATCCTGCCCCCCCTATACCGTCGCCCTCTATTATAAAATTATTAACCCCTATCCTGCTGATCCCGCACCTCTCCGCAACTAAATAAATAGTTTAACCCCTAAACCGCCGCTCCATGAACCCGCCGCAACCCATAATAAATTTATTAACCCCTATCCTGCCCCCCACTACGCCGCCGCCACTGTAATAAAATGATTAACCCCTAAACCTAAGTCTAACCCTAACCCTAACGCCCCCCTAACTTAAATATTAATTAAATAAATCTAAATAAATTAACTCTTATTAACTAAATGAATCCTATTTAAAACTAAATACTTACTTATAAAATAAACCCTAATATAGCTACAATATAAATAATAATTATATTCTAGCTATCTTAGGATTTATATTTATTTTACAGGTACCTTTCAATTTATTTTAACCATGTACAATAACTATTAAATAGTTATTAACTATTTAATAGCTTACCTAGCTAAAATAAAGAGAAATGTACCTGTGAAATAAATCCTAACCTAAGTTACAATTACACCTAACACTACACTATACTTTAATAAATTATTCCTATTTAAAAATAAATACTTACCTGTAAAATAAACCCTAAGATAGCTACAATGTAATTAATAATTATATTATAGCTATCTTAGGATTTATATTTATTTTACAGGTAACTTTGTATTTATTTTAGCTAGTTAGAATAGTTATTAAATAGTTATTAACTATTTAATAACTACCTAGCTAAAAGAAATACAAAATTACCTGTAAAATAAATCCTAACTTAAGTTACAATTAAACCTAATACTACACTATCATTACATTAATTAAATAAATTAACTACAAATAACTACAATGAAATACAATTACATAAACTAACTAAAGTACAAAAATTAAAAAAAGCTAAGTTACAAAAAATAAAAAATTAAGTTACAAACATGTTAAAAATATTACTACAATTTTAAGCTACTTACACCTAATCTAAGCCCCCTAATAAAATAACAAACCCCCCCAAAATAAAAAAAATCCCTACCCTATTCTAAATTACATAAATTTCAAAGCTCTTTTACCTTACCAGCCCTTAAAAGGGCCATTTGTGGGGGCATGCCCCAAAAAGTTCAGCTCTTTTGCCTGTAAAATAAAAATACAACCCCCCCCAACATTAAAACCCACCACCCACATACCCCTAATCTAACCCAAACCCCCCTTACAAAAACCTAACACTAATCCCCTGAAGATCATCCTACCTTGAGTCGTCTTCACTCAGCCGAGCCACCGATGGAACTGAAGAGGACATCCGGAGCGGAAGAAGTTAATCCTCCAAGCGGCGCTGAAGAAATCTTCCATCCGATGAAGTCATCATCCAGGCGGCGCTGAAGAAGTCTTCGATCCGGCCGATGTCATCTTCAAAGAGGCGCTGAAGAGGTCTTCTATCCGGGCGAAGTCATCTTCCAAGCCGGGTCTTCAATCTTCCTTCCGCCGACGCGGAACCACCTTCTTCACTGACGGACTACGACGAATGACGGCTCCTTTAAGGGACGTCATCCAAGATGGCGTCCCCTCAATTCCGATTGGCTGATAGGATTCTCTCAGCCAATCGGAATTAAGGTAGGAAAATCTGATTGGCTGATGGAATCAGCCAATCAGATTGAGCTCGCATTCTATTGGCTGTTCCGATCAGCCAATAGAATGCGAGCTCAATCTGATTGGCTGATTGGATCAGCCAATCGGATTGAACTTGAATCTGATTGGCTGATTCCATCAGCCAATCAGATTTTCCTACCTTAATTCCGATTGGCTGATAGAATCCTATCAGCCAATCGGAATTGAGGGGACGCCATCTTGGATGACGTCCCTTAAAGGAGCCGTCATTCGTCGTAGTCCGTCGGTGAAGAAGGTGGTTCCGCGTCGGCGGAAGGAAGATTGAAGACCCGGCTTGGAAGATGACTTCGCCCGGATAGAAGACCTCTTCAGCGCCTCTTTGAAGATGACATCGGCCGGATCGAAGACTTCTTCAGCGCCGCCTGGATGATGACTTCATCGGATGGAAGATTTCTTCAGCGCCGCTTGGAGGATTAACTTCTTCCGCTCCGGATGTCCTCTTCAGTTCCATCGGTGGCTCGGCTGAGTGAAGACGACTCAAGGTAGGATGATCTTCAGGGGATTAGTGTTAGGTTTTTGTAAGGGGGGTTTGGGTTAGATTAGGGGTATGTGGGTGGTGGGTTTTAATGTTGGGGGGGGGGTTGTATTTTTATTTTACAGGCAAAAGAGCTGAACTTTTTGGGGCATGCCCCCACAAATGGCCCTTTTAAGGGCTGGTAAGGTAAAAGAGCTTTGAAATTTATGTAATTTAGAATAGGGTAGGGATTTTTTTTATTTTGGGGGGGTTTGTTATTTTATTAGGGGGCTTAGATTAGGTGTAAGTAGCTTAAAATTGTAGTAATATTTTTAACATGTTTGTAACTTAATTTTTTATTTTTTGTAACTTAGCTTTTTTTATTTTTTGTACTTTAGTTAGTTTATGTAATTGTATTTCATTGTAGTTCTTTGTAGGTAGTTTATTTAGTTAATTTAATGATAGTGTAGTATTAGGTTTAATTGTAACTTAAGTTAGGATTTATTTTACAGGTAATTTTGTATTTCTTTTAGCTAGGTAGTTATTAAATAGTTAATAACTATTTAATAACTATTCTAACTAGCTAAAATAAATACAAAGTTACCTGTAAAATAAATATAAATCCTAAGATAGCTATAATATAATTATTAATTACATTGTAGCTATCTTAGGGTTTATTTTACAGGTAAGTATTTATTTTTAAATAGGAATAATTTATTAAAGTATAGTGTAGTGTTAGGTGTAATTGTAACTTAGGTTAGGATTTATTTCACAGGTACATTTCTCTTTATTTTAGCTAGGTAAGCTATTAAATAGTTAATAACTATTTAATAGCTATTGTACATGGTTAAAATAAATTGAAAGGTACCTGTAAAATAAAAATAAATCCTAAGATAGCTAGAATATAATTATGATTTATATTGTAGCTATATTAGGGTTTATTTTAAAGGTAAGTATTTAGTTTTAAATAGGATTCATTTAGTTAATAAGAGTTAATTTATTTAGATTTATTTAATTAATATTTAAGTTAGGGGGCGTTAGGGTTAGGGTTAGGTTTAGGGGTTAATCATTTTATTACAGTGGCGGCGGCGTAGTGGGGGGCAGGATAGGGGTTAATAAATTTATTATAGGTGGCGACGGTGTAGGGGGGGCAGATTAGGGGTTAATAAATGTATTATAGGTGGCGACGGTGTAGGGGGGGCAGGATAGGGGTTAATACATTTAATATAGGTTGCGGCGGGTTCAGGGAGCGGCGGGTTAGGGGTTAATACATTTATTATAGTTGCGGTGGGCTCCGGGAGCGGCGGTTTAGGGGGTAATAACTTTATTTAGTTGCGGCGGTGTAGGGGGGGTCAGATTAGTGGTGTTTAGACTCGGGGTACATGTTAGGGTGTTAGGTGTAGACAGCTCCCATAGAAATCAATGGGATGTCTGTCAGCAGCGAACTTGTACTTTCGCTATGGTCAGACTCCCATTGATTCCTATGGGATCCGCCGCCTCCAGGCTGGCGCTTTGAAAACCAGGTACGCTGGGCCGTAAAAGTGCCGAGCGTACCTGCTAGTTTTTTGATAGCTAGCAAAAGTAGTGAGAATGTGCCGCACTTGTGTGCGGAACATCTGGAGTGACGTAAGAATCGATCTGTGTCGGACTGAGTCCGGCGGATCGAAGCTGACGTCACAAAATTCTACTTTTGCCGGTCTCGAGCCTTTGATAACTAAGGCGTATCAGCCTCGCCACAAATACGCTGCGGAATACGCAGCGTATTTGAGGTTGACGGCTTGATAACTACCCCCCCTTATGTGGAAACAAATACAGACAATCACATTGTCTGATTTGGAAAGAATTTATTTTCAAATTATGGTGGAAAATAAGTATTTGGTCAATATCAAAAGTTAATCTCAAAACTTTGTTACATATCCTTTGTTGGCAATGACAGAGGTCAAACGTTTTCTGTAAGTCTTCACAAGGTTGTCACACACTGTTGCTGGTATGTTGGCCCTTTCCTGCATGCAGATCTCCTCTAGACCAGTGATGTTTTGGGGCTGTTGCTGGGCAACACGGACTTTCAACTCCTTCCAAAGGTTTTCTATGGGGTTGAGATCTGGAGACTGACTAGGCCACTCCAGGACCTTGAAATGCTTCTTATGAAGCCACTCCTTCATTGCCCGGGTGGTGTGTTTGGGATCATTGTCATGCTGAAAGACCCAGCCACATTTCATCTTCAATGCCCTTGCTGATGGAAGGAGGTTTGCACTCAAAATCTCACGATACATGGCCCCATTCATTCTTTCATGTACACGGATCAGTCGTCCTGTTCCCTTTGCAGAGAAACAGCCCCAAAGCATGATGTTGCCACCCCCATGCTTCACAGTAGGTATGGTGTTCTTTGGTTAACTTGCAACTCAGCATTCTCTCTCCTCCAAACACAACGAGTTGTGTTTCTACCAAACAGTTCTCCCAATCCACTTCTGGATCATCCAAGTGCTCTCTTGCATATGTACATGTACTGGCTTAAGCAGGGGGACACGTCTGGCACTGCAGGATCTGAGTCCCTGGCGGAGTAGTGTGTTACTGATGGTAGCCTTTGTTACGTTGGTCCCAGCTTTCTGCAGGTCATTCACTAGGTCCCCCGTGTGGTTCTGGGATGTTTGCTCACCGTTCTTGTGATCATTTTGATCCCACGGGGGGAGATCTTGCGTGGAGCCCCAGATCGAGGGAGATTATCAGTGGTCTTGTATGTCTTCCATTTTCTAATTATTGCTTCTTCACACCAAGCTGCTTGCCTATTGCAGATTCAGTCTTCCCAGCCTGGTGCAGGTCTACAATTTTGTTTCTGGTGTCCTTCGACAGCTCTTTGGTCTTCACCATAGTGGAGTTTGGAGTGTGACTTTGAGGTTGTGGACAGGTGTCTTTTATACTGAAAAAAAGAAGATACAGGTCTGTGAGAGACAGAAATCTTGCTTGTTTGTAGGTGACCAAATACTTGTTTTCCACCATAATATGCAAATAAATTCTTTCCAAATCAGACAATGTGGTTGTCTGGATTTGTTTCCACATTTTGTCTCTCATAGTTGAGGTATACCTATGATGAAAATTACAGGCCTCTCTCATCTTCTTAAGTGGGAGAACTTGCACAATTGGTGGCTGACTAAATACTTTTTTGCCCCACTGTATATGCATATTTATCAAGCCCCTTGCTCTTTGGCGGCAGACAAAAATCAACTCGATCGAATACGATCGGGTTGATTGACACCCCCTGCTAGCGGCCGCAAATCTGCAGTTCACAAGAACTGGTGGTGCAATGATAAATGCCGACAGCGTATGCTGTCGGCATTTATCGATGTGTAGGGATGTGCAGCGGACATGATATGCTACTTCGTATCATGTCCGCTCGCACATTGATACATATGCCTTTAGTCTGAACTTAAACAAGTAGTAGATTTTTTTCTGTCAAATTTTGTCTATTTCCACTCCTACATGTGACAGCCATCAGCCAATCACAAATGCATATACATATATTCTGTGATTCTTGCACGTGCTCAGTAGGAGCTGGTGATTCAAAAAAGTGTAAATATAAAAAGACTGTGCACATTTTGTTAATGGAAGTAAATTGGAAAGTTGCTTAAAATTGCTTGCTCTATCTGAATCATGAGAGTTGAATTGAGTTTCCCTTTAAAGCCCTTTGCCTGCTTTTTTCCCTAACACCGGAGAACTCATATCTGTGAGCCCTAATAACTTGCAATATTGTTTTAAATATTTTTTATTATATAGTGTTATTATGAGTTTATCTCTTCTTTGTAATCGATTTTTGATGTGTTTTGTGACACTTTTTGTTTTGCAAAACAGTTAACCAGAGCTCTGGTGTTGCTCTAACCCGACACACAACTTAAATTGCGCTTAAGCAATCACGTTTACTTTCAATTTATAATAGGAGCAAAGAACCTGACGCACAAACAGCTGCAATAAAACCCTTATCGCTCACGTGTAACTGTTAAAGCACCACTCATAATATGGCCCATAATTGTTAAAAATACATGTACAAATTATTCTCATGATTTATTTAGTGTGTCATGTTCCTTTAAAGGGACAGTATACACAAATGTTCACATAACTGCATGTAATAGACAATACTATAAAGAAGAATATGCACAGATACTGATGTAAAAATCCAGTACGAAACCTTACTTAGAAGCTCCCAGTATATCACTGTTGATGACGTTAAACTGGGAAACCCACTAAAAGGGGCTGAGAAAGCAGGAAGATCAGACACCCCACCTTCCCCCCCCCCCCTCTACTGCATATGAAAAGACCCATTACACAAACAGGAGCAAGCAGCAATCTGTAGACTTGGGTCTACATCTGATACTTTATAATAACCAGAACAATGTTATTATAAAAAAAGCCAAACTATACATTGTTACAAAAAAACTCCCAGATGGGCTGTATAAATGGATCATCTACAAAACATTTATGCAAATAAAAATCTAGTGTATCTACAACATTCTTGCACTGTTTTTAAATGTATAACAGATTAGCTTTCTATCACATAGTATCCTGTACATATTCCCACATAATGTTTATTGGGATGTTGCATGGAATCTAATTTTGTGTGCTTCTATTGTTTGGTGACAAACTCATATAAAATTCTCAAACGACTCATCAAGAACAATATCATTAACATTTTAGCAAATTAAAATTCAAACAATCATACAGCTAATAAATGTCATGTACAACATCACATGCAGCTACTTAAAACATGTCCCGCGGCAGCATAATAATTGTTTCCTCTATTTGCCTAGCCCTGTGCATTTAGGGGTTAGTGCAAAGCAGCCGCATAGCAATTATTTATTTACGTGGCTTGTTCTTTAAGTTTCCAGCTGTGTATAATATACAGAGGCAAAAGCACAATGTTAGTATATAGTACACATGTGGAGATATGTGTATATTTTCATTGTTTTATGTGTTAGAGGGCTTTATCAAAATTATACATAGATTTTAAGTTATATGTATTTATGTGCATAAAACTTGTCTATCGGTGACACCACATAGGGCTCTATTTATCAAGGTCTGGCGGACCTGATCCGACACTGCGGATCAGGTCCACCAGACCTTGCTGAATACGGCGAGCAATATGCTCGCCGTATTCAGCATTGCACCAGCAGCTCACAAGAGCTGCTGGTGCAACGCCGCACCCTGCAGACTTGCGGCCAATCGCCGCCAGCAGGGGTGTCAATCAACCCAATCGTACTCGATCGGGTTGATTTCCAGCGATGTGTGTCCGCCGGCTCAGAGCAGGGGAACAGGTTATGGAGCAGCGGTCTTTGTGACCGCTACTTCATAACTGCTGTTTCTGGCGAGCCTGAAGACTAGCCAGAAACACGGCCCTTCAAGCTCCGTACGGAGATTGATAAATATGGGCCATAGAATCAATTATCCATGTTAATGTACAGTATATCATGCTATGTTTTACCAGACATTCAATATCTAACAAAGTCCTTCTATGTAGAAATGAAGAGTTTGGGGCCGATTTATCAAAGCTTCAACTGATAATGCGTTGGAAGTTCACGTCAAATTTGACGCAAATTTGATCTGCCGTAGTTAACAAAGCATCAAGAGCGTCAAAAGTTGAAATGTATGACATAATATACGCTCCCGTGAATATCCGACGCAGATCAATGCTTGTGTTTTTCGAGCGGAATACTGATCATCCGCCATCACATTCAACTCCATTTGACCCTCTTGTCAATTTATCAAACATTCAACAGGTATGCTCACGTCAATTCCGACGCAGTGTACCTATCGTTCAAACTGCCACCCTTGAGGCTGCGAATGCCATAGAAATCAATGGGAGTCTGAAAACACAGGAAGGTTATATTCGATACTGCAAGAGAATGAAGCATATTAGATAATAAAAGTAAATTAGAAACTTTATTAAAATTGTATACCCTTTCTAAATCAAACAATATTATTGCTCCAAATTTGGTGTGAAGTACTGCTCCAAAATTGGTGCACTAGTAAATATAGGGATAAAAATGAAATAAATACATTACAACTTATTGATTATGTTACATCTTTGTCTCTTATTACAAAGCAAGGGGACAATATTATTGCTCCAAATTTGGTGCAAAGTATTGCTCCAAATTTGGGGCACTAGTAGCTATAGAGATAAAAATGAAATAAATTCATAAAATAATAGATTTATTTTATTTTTTGGGGGGATAAATCTAATTGCACCCTGTTTAAGGCATGTAATACAAGCCCGATTCTCCACTTTGCACCAAATGTGACGCAATACTTAAAAACAACCCACAAATTAGTGAAATTTTCCACCACTTTTGATTGGGAAATGCATAATCACATGATTTATGACATAAGCCAATCTGATTTAAATATACATTTTTCTACTATCACTAATGAATCAAATTGCTTGATACTTGTGTCATTGATTAGCGCTGTTGAATCTGTTGGCGCTCTACAAATAACCGATAATAATAATAATAATTGATCACTCATCAGAACTTGTAAGTGCCATTCGTTACATTGTGTATTATATATTATTATACTTTGAAAGTATGTATATGTGAAATTAGTATTAAAGTTAAACATTGATGATGATATTAGGACACACAGTGTAATATTTTAGACAATGATTTTAAAATTTAAATGATGTTTGATTCAATATAATCTTAAAATGATAGCTCAAAGGGATAGTCTACCTAAAATTAAACTGTCATGAATCAGATACAACAGAAATTAAAATCAAATCTTTATTGTCATGCTATTTTCAGTGTTTTTCTTCCTTCTCTTGAATTTATTTTTTATTAAGAAATGTCAACCTGTGTAGGGGTGGTGTTTAAAACTAGACTGCAATCAGGAGGGGTTACACAGGTGCAGAGAGAAAACTAGCCAAGCTCTTAAAATATCCATTGATTGCCAATAAATACATATGATACCCTGATTACATGTTATATTCACAATCATTCCTGCTCAGAATAATAATACATTTACACTAAATACATATAGTGGTATAAATAAACACAGAGATATGAAAGACAACATTGTTTAGAACAAAAAAGGTAAATTAGGGACATGTAAATATGTTTGCAAAAGATTTCTGACATAACACACACACACACACATATATATATACAAGTATGTGCAAAGATATATGTAAAATTATAGCATTAATAATCATTTTAAAAAACAAAAAAACATGAGATAGGCATATCATAATTTCTAGAAATACAAATACACATTAATTTATGTGAAAATATCATATATCAGTTTTTTTATATAACAAATACATAGAAAATAACTTTTTATGAGATATTATTGTTTGTTCAGGTATAAATCTAGCTATTTCTTGGACATTACCATTAACATATGAAAAATAAAAGCTTAACTTTAGAGAAATGTGCTTGTTCATGGACAGTAATGAAATTATATAAATATAGTTGGAAAAAACAGAATATCTGCAACATCGATGACACTTATTTATCAAGAATCAGATGCCAATCGCTCTATACTTGACGCACGTGTTTTTAACAGACATTTTAATAAATAAGGCCGTCATATGTAGATTTGCGGCAGCAATGTCTGGCGAGCATATTTACTCCAGTTAATGCGTTGAGATTGATGCAATGATAAATAGGCCACTTTGAGTTAATTACAGTGCCTTGGCATGTTGCTTCTTATAGGTAGAGGTTGCTTTTTTGATAGCATGTTTCATTAGCTGGAATAAATCTTTGGCAGAAGTAATTTAAATTGAATAGCTTGTTATTGATTTGGTAATAATTTGTGTATCAACTTCTCCAACAATCATAAAAACTTCCAAATAATGATGTCTTAAAGTAAAGCTTCAAAAAAATAATTTATGTAAGAACTTACCAGATAAATTAATTTCTTTCATATTGGCAAGAGTCCATGAGCTAGTGACGTATGCCGTATGGGATAGAAATACCCAAGATGTGGAAGTCCACAGAATAGTCACTAGAAAGGGAGGGATAAAAAAAACAGCCATTTTCTGCTGAAAAAAATAAATCCACAAAAAAATAAAATTTTATCATAAATTTAAAGAAAAAAACTTAAAACATTAGCAGAAGGATCAAACTGAAACAGCTGCCTGAAGAACTTTTCTACCAAAGACTGCTTCAGAAGAAGCAAATACATCAAAATGGTAGAATTTAGTAAATGTATGCAATGACCACCAAGTTGCTGCTTTGCAAATCTGATCAACTGACGCTTCATTCTTAAAAGCCCAAAAAGGGGAGACTGATCTAGTAGAATGAGCTGTGATCCTCGGAGGCAGGGACTGTCCCGCCTCCAAATAAGCCTTATGAATCAAAAGCTTTAACCAAGATGCCAAATAAAAGGCAGAAGCTTTCTGACCTTTCCTAGAACCAGAGAAGACAACAAATAGGCTAGAAGTCTTCCTGAAATATTTAGTAGCTTCAACATAATATTTCAGAGCTTGTACAACATCCAAAGAATGCAAAGATCTTTCAAGAGTATTCTTGGGATTAGGACACAAGGAAGTAACAACAATTTCCCTACTAATGTTTTTAGAATTCACAACCTTAGGAAGAAATTTAAACAAAGTCCGCAAAACAGCCTTATCCTGATGAAAAATCAGTAAAGGAGACTCACAAGAGAGAGCAGACATTTCGGAAACTCTTCTAGTTGAAGAGATAACAAAAAGAAACAACACTTTCCAAGAAAGTAGTTTAATATCCAAAGAATGCATAGGCTCAAAAGGAGGAGCCTGCAAAGTTTTCAAAACCAAATTAAGACTCCAAGGAGGAGAGATTGATTTAATAACAGACTTGATACGAACCAAAGCCTGAACAAAACAGTGAATATCAGGAAGCTTAGCAATCTTTCTATGAAACAAAACAGAAAGAGCAGAGATTTGTCCCTTCAAAGTACTTGCAGACAAACCTTTATCCAAATCATCCTGAAGAAACTAAAAAATTCTAGGAATTCTAAAAGCATGCCAGGAGAATTTATGAGAAGAACACCATGAAATATAGGTCTTCCAAACTTGATAATAAATCTTCCTTGAAACAGAATTGTGAGCCTGTATCATAGTATTAATTACTGAGTCAGAGAAACCTCTACGACTAAGCACTAAGCGTTCAATTTCCATACCTTCAAATTTAACAATTTCAGATCCTGATGGAAAAACGGCCCTTGAGACAGAAGGTCTGGTCTTAAAGGAAGTGGCCGAGGTTGGCAACTGGAAATCCATCCATAACATCAATTTTGATGATATCAAAAATGGCATTGCAGATAAAATGATTAGCATGTTGAAGCAAACAAACAATGCTAGACAAATCAGGATCTGTTTCCTGTTGCGCCAGGCTATCCAACCAAAAGGTTGATGCAGCCACCACATCAGCCATAGAAATGGTAGGCCTGAGAATATAGCCAGAATATAAATAAGCTTTCCTTTGATAAGATTCAAGTTTCCTATCTAAAGGATCTTTAAAAGAAGTACTATCTTCCATAGGAATAGTAGTACGTTTGGCAAGAGTATAAATAGTCCCATCAACTTTGGGGATATTTTTCCCAAAACTCTAATCTAGCTGCTGGCAAAGGGTACAACTTTTTTGGGGTTTGGGAAACTTTGCCCCTCCTGGTAGGATTGTATATCCCATATGTCACTAGCTCATGGACTCTTGCCAATTACATGAAAGACATTTCCTGTATTGTGGTGGATATTCTCAGTTTGGGAGCTCTGTACTGCTCTCTCTTGCCTGGTCATGCTCCTCAACAGTTTATTTAATAGCAGACCCTGTAACCATTATAAATCTGGTTGCAGACGGACTCAGCAGGATTTTAACTGCTGAGTTTTTAAAACTCTTAAACATATGCATGCACATATAAACAAACACACATACATGCACATACACACACATATAAACAAAGACATATACACAAACACACACGCACAACACACACATACACACACAACCAACCAGGTGCACATATACAAACATACACAAACCTACATGCACAAACACATGCACATTTACAAACATACACATGTGTGCGCACACACATATACACAGATTAACTGCTGAGTTTTTAAAACTCCTAAACATATGCATGCACATATAAACAAACACTCATACATGCACATATATACAAACACACACAAGCACATATACAGACACATGCACATATACACACACATACATACATGTGCATATACACAAACACACACATACATACACATACACAAACACCAAATACACACATATACACACACATGCATAAACATATACACAAACACATATAGATACGCATGCACATATACACAAACACACACATATACATATGCAGATATACACATATACACAAACATACTCACACACACATATACACAAACACACATATACATGCAGACAACCACACACAGACATACACACATGCACATATACACAAACAAACAAATTTACATAAACTGCACACACTACAGCCCAACTTTCCCAAATCCACTAACCCACTGGTTTTCAAACCTGTCCTCAGGCCTCCCTAACATGCCACATTTTGAGGATTTCTGAACTGGAGAACAGGTGAAAAAAATCAGCTGATTCGTAAACATGGTTATTTTACCTGTTCTCATCCAAGGTTATCCAGAAAACTTGGCCTGTTGGGGAGGCCTGAGGGCAGGTTTGAAAACCAGTGCACTAACCCAATTAAGTAAAATCTTATCCCCAGCAGTAAATCACCTTTGTGTTAAGACAAGGAGGTAACTTGCAGGGTGGGAGACTGGGAGCTCAGGCTGGAGAGCAAATACCAGTGCAAAGAAAGAGAGCTCTTCATCTAACAGCACAATCTGCTGGCCTCCAAGATAAAATCCTTTGTAAAAGTATCATAAATGTTCAGTTTAGCTCTGTGGCAGCGTGTGCCTCATCTTTCACCTGTCTGAGTGCTGGTCATTAACACTGGATATCACAGTGACAGCTACCTCTCTCGTTTTGCTGTTGGGTGCAATTGCCTAATTGCCCCTGCCCCAGATGCGCCACTGGGTATGACATCACACTATGGAGGTTAGTCAGCCAATTGGGACTCCGGCTGGCAGTGATGGTGGAACAAACAGCAGCAACATGTCAATTGACAAGTAAATCTCATGCTTAGTTGTCCAGCTGCTGCTGAATGTGTTTTCCATCAATGCCTGTAGGACAACTGCAGTCAGTAAAACAAGTACACTAGCGTTAGATCAGTCCTGAGGCCCGGGCCCCCTGAGCCCCTCACACCAGTCACTCATTTCACCCCTGATGATGACCCTGGCACCTATTTCCTTATACTTAGAAGTCAATGGAACAAAAAAAAAAAAACCTAACACTCTACTTGCTATGTATACACAATCCCATATACTCAAGTGTGCTAACCAGACATGAAAATATGAATATTTCACATTCCAATTATCTATTTATTCATAAATACATATTTCTATATTTATCATGTTTGTTGGCACAAATATATATTTATACATGATTATATAAAGGTATAAATATATACATATATATTTATATATAGGAATATCTTTTTATAAATACTTAGAACTTATTCTCCTATGTGCAGAACATTGGAATGTGAAATATTTACAATAAATAAATAGTTAAAACCTTCATTAAATATAAATATAGCATAAATATGTTGTTTCATGTTTTTATCTACTTAACTGCAAAGGGCTCCAATACACTTCTATATATGTGTACATATGTATTTATAAGAGTATATATGTCTGTAAATACATATATGCACATATAAACAGATAACTACATATGTATATATATATATATATGTATATATATATATATATATATATATATATATATATATATATATATATATATATATATACATACATATACATCGTTAGAGATGTATATGTATGTATCTCTATGTAAAAGTCCCTTGCCTGTCTTTTTGTTTTCTAACACCTGAGATCTCATATTTTTAAGCCATTATAACTTTTTTGTTCAATATTTACTTTGAATAATTTTTATTATATAGTGTTGTAATTATGAGTGTAACTGTACTTTGTAATGTATTTTTTATGTGTTTTGTGACACTTTTATGTTTCGCAAAACAGTTAACCAGAGCACTTAGATCATGCTAACCCGACACACGTTAACTTAAATTGCGCTCAAGCAATCACATTTACTTTCAACTTGTAATATAAGCAAATAACCCAACGCGCAAACAGCATGCAACTGTTAGCGCCACCAATAATCTAGCCATTTATACTACATACTCACGCTGTTTGATATCCCTTTAACTGATCTCAGGAAGATGGAATTTGGCTAGTATCTTCATGTAAACATAAACTACTGCTAGCACAATAATTATCATACAACTATTAGCATAATAGCAATTGCCTACATGCAACTTTTTCTCTATTTCTCTCTTTATTTAAATATATATATATATATATATATATATATATATATATATATATATATATATATATTACACTATTAAAATGTAATATGCTTTCTAGATACATATTTCCTCTTGCAACTTTTTTCTCTCTTTCTCTAAATGTAATTATACTGTATAATATATATATATATATATATATATATATATATATATATATATATGTGTGTGTGTGTGTGTGTGTGTGTGTGTGTGTGTGTGTGTGTGTGTGTGTGTGTATATATATATTTCCACTATTCAGATGTAATATGCTTTTTAGATACATATTTCTTCTTGCTGCCATTTACCTACTAGAGGAATGTATGTTTAGACTACTTCAAACCCTTTGAGTATATAGCAGCTCTATTTCATAACCTTATATAAATGATGTTCCATTGTGATATTCTATGCACAGAAGTTACAATACTGTTTTGAAGGCTATTTATTTGACACTTTATGCTATGTATGTCTTGAAAACACCTTTATGTATTATTTCCTGGCATGACACCCTACTTGCTGAACAGAAGAATAAATAATTGCTTTAAATCCTGCTTATATTCTGAGCTACAGTATTTATCTAAAGCTGTGTATTTTTTCAGAACAGAATACAATGTGAGGCTTATAACTGAAACATGGTCTTAACCCTTTCACTGCTGAGCCATTGTCAATGTTCTTAGTTGTTTGGTCCTCATTGCATTTACATATAAATGTTAACTTTTTTTCTGTCTTTTTGCACACATGTTATACCTATATTGTTCTATTAAAATTACTACATTACTACATTACTACATTTAGTGCTTGTTGTTCCATATGTTTATGGTTCTGTAAGGTGATTAATGTTAACATTGTGATCAATGGATAGCCACCTAGGCCTGGGCCCCTATCTTTGAAAAAGTGACATCTCCTCTTTCAAAAGAGGGGTCACTTCTCCTATTGTAGTGCTTACTTTGGGGTCCTAGGGTCCATTTTATAGCATAGAGCACCATAAAAAGCACCAAATAGACAAATGATTGATAGGTCTATGGCACTTCAAAATGCCCCTTTTTCATGTTAAGAGTACTGTACATATGCATCTTGTCTTTAGTGGATAGGCACTCCTTTGGGGCCACTGCCCTGCATACAGTAAAGACATTAGATAGGTGATTTTTATGTAAAGTGCCTACTATTGACAGATTTATGAGACCTCACACTGGAGAGAGAGGTTCCATTCTTCTCAACTGGGGTATCATACCCCTCTATGTTTCATGGGGAAATGGGAGCTCTAAAAATGCCCCATCCACCCTTAAACACAATATACTGTAGGTGTATACTTGAGGCAGGTAATTACCATAGTAGAGTTTGCCCTTTTAATAAGGGGTCAATTGTCCCTCTAGCACAAACAGCAGGGGATAGAGCATTAGAGCACCCTCCTCCACATATAAAACAGCACTTTTCATGTTGCTGTAGGTAATTGCTATTTTCACAGTGATCACCTGCATCTTACAGGGACTTGTGACCCCTCATTTAGAAGGACAGTCTTCTTCTGTGGCTGCAGTGTATGGGATCCCCATGATTTGGATCAGAAGGGAGACCCCAGGATAGTGACACATGGTCATCATCTTCACTGCAGAATAGATACATCTTTTGCCAACATGTTATTATGCACAGCTCAGAGGTTAATAATGGAGTATTAAAGGAACAAACATTATACTTACCTAATAAATTTAGTTTCTCTCATGATGGTTAGAGTTCACAAGTCATCACGTGGGAATTCTAATGCTGAGCACTAGGAGGAATCAAAACATACTCAAACACACCAGAGTTTTAAATTCCTTTAACTTCCCTCAGACATAAATAAACCCATGCAGATGAGGTAAACAGAAAATCAGGAAAGATGAAGAAGTGGGACAAAAGAAGTGCAAAACATGTACCTCCATCACCTGAACAGAAAGATAGGGTGGGACTTGTGGAATCTCACTATTATAAAAGAAATTAATTTATCAGGTAAGCATACATTTTCTTTTCTTTCATCAGATGGTGAGTCCACGAGTCATCGCATGTGGGAATCAACACTCAAGCAGTGAAGTCCACATTATCACTATGAAATAGGAGAAGACAAACAGTGAGGGTAGGAATATTACTGAACAGGCAAGATGGCCCACAGAACTTTCTTGCAAAAAGCAGCCTCAGAAAACTTCAAAAAAGTGTGCAAAGATAGCCAAGGTGTCTGAGGACAGTGCAATGCTACATTGTTGTAAATGTTACTATTCATCTTATTTTAATCAAATTGATTGGTTTTAATACATTTGTAATTGTAAGAGCAATATTTATCTCATGACCACAGAGAACAGCAGTGGAAGATATCCCTTCACCGTGACTGCAAGGCACAGGCTGAAAGTTCCAAAAGCCTTCTAACAGAAAAAATAAATGAAAAGGATAAACTCCAGAACAAGGTAAGATCAAAAGTAGGCACAGTAATACCATGCACAGCCTTAATTAAACATTAAAAGTATAACATTTGTTAGTATGCTTTAAAAGTTGAAGTAGCGGTTAGCTGATGGTGATGTCACCTGACGCGTTTCGTGCGAGTCTTGCTTGAAACGCATCAGAGGTGTCATGACCAGCTAACTGCTACTCTGTGAGTTCAACTTTAAAGCATACTAATAAATGTTATACTTTTAACGTTCAATTAAGGCTGTGCATGGTATTACTGTGTTTACTTTTGATCTTACCTTGTTCTGGAGTTTATCATTTTCATTTATTTTGTCCACTGCCTTTGTGTAACTGCGGTTTTGAGGAACGCACTGGGTCTGGAGGTGGTTACTAGTGTGGAGGGACGAAACGCCTACTCTCAATACAAGGTTTTATCTTAACTCATATCTTGAGGAAATGTGTATCAGGCACTGTTAGGTGCATACCTTTGTCCTAACAGAAAAAAATAGCCAGAAGAAAAATAATCTTCCATAAAATCTATCTCTGTCAGCCCCCAACGTCTCACAAGCTGATTAAAACATTTCCTGATTTAAAGTCTAGTTTCCTGGTGAAGAGACTCTCAAATGTTCAAACCCAGAATGTGGATGGCAGAAAAGTTGCAATGATAACGTTCTGCACACCTGATGATGCAGGATACTCATTGATAAGAAACTGTGAGTTCCCCCCTGATTGATGTAAGCCACTGTTGTGACACTGTCTGACTAGAACTTGAAGAAAAGATTCCTGTCTGAGGTCGAGCCAGCTCTGGACAGCCATGAAGATTGCACAAAGTTCCAGAATATTTATGGGTAAATTTGCAATTTGATTCTCATAAAAATGTTGTGAAAATCACCATGAAAGGGACAGTTTACCCTAAAACTTTCTCTCCTTTAATTTGTTCCCAATGGTCCATTTTACCTGCATTACTTCACATCCAGCTCCACCCACTTCACCCCAAAGTACCATGACTCCAAATTACAGTGACTTCACCAAAGATCTCTCTGACTAGCCTTTTAAAGTATTTTAATCACACTGGGCAAGGTCATAATCCTGTTGCTAGAAACAGCAAAAAAATAAGCACCTCCTTTTTAATACTTTTTTCTTTTTCTCAACATATCACAATAAGAGGGTTGTTTTATTTATCAGGGATCAAACGATACGCTGGTATTAAAAATACCAACTCTCTCCATGTCCTTTATTTTTAACTCCAATTAGTTTTTACACTAGCTGGCCCATAACTCTTGTAGCATTGTCCTTGTGACTGTATTGACATGCAACCAATAAGCTGGCTTTGTGAGACCATAAAAAGTGCAGCCAGCCACAAAATAATTCTGTCAATATGAGGCTAGTGATATGTTGTTTTTAGCAACAGTACTACTGGTACCAGATGCAGCAAGAGCAATAACTAGAGTATTTGTCGCAAAATCTTTTGACAAAATTGTGAATATAACACAATTTAAACAGAAACTACAAATAAATGTATATATTTGATGCTGTAACATTACATATAAAACTCTTCCATGTAATGCAACAGATCTAATCAAAGCATTAGCTAGAATTAAATGTACTTTGCACACACATACACAGACACATACACACACACACACAAGCACACATACACAAGCACATACACACATATACACACAAGCAAAAACATACAAACACACATACACAAGCACACACAAACATGGACTCTCAATAAATTAATTAGGTTAGGTTATTTGTTCTTTATCGGGCTCTCCTCTTCAACAAGCTAAATACTGAGGGATTTATTCAGTAATTTAATCTTATAATAAAAATAGTATTCTTCTATCAGGATATGTGCATTGATGAACTTATAGTACATATCATAGTAAAGGAGACTCTGTATATATGTCTGTCTTGGTTCCCCATTGCAAAACAATGTCAGGATGATAAATGTACTGATTGACATTTTTTTATATTAGAAGGGTATGTTACAAGTAACAATATTTCTAAAATTTGCTCATCAGCGATGTGAGCAAAAACCCCAAAAACTTCCAAGGCATCCACGAATGTAAAAAGGTTGGTTACCTCTGCTTTACATGATTAGGATACTAGCAATTTGTTTGCTTAAACAAGAATGGATGTTTTGGCAAAGACTGATGAACTTGAGTTATTTAATCAGACAGATTATGTGACATGCATTAAATTTGGGACTGGATTGGTTTACAGAGAATAAGAGAAATGCAAAGCTCTGTTTTTCTTTTTTTCCTTAAACAGCCATAAGACTATAGTATTTTCAAACCAGATGAATCTGAAAATGTTAACCCAGACAATAACAATCAGTTCAAAAAAACAAAATTATATATACAGATATAATAATCTCATGATATCCCCACGTTTGAGAAAGAAAGGAGCACTCACTGCACTTGATATGATTGGTGATCTCAACACAATAAACCATTTATATACACGCACACACCATGGGGCCGATTTATCAAATATCTGTCCAACATGATCCGCTCAGTGGATCATGTCCGACAGACATTGCTGAATGCTGACAGCATATGCTGTCTGCATTTATCCTTGCACAAGCAGTTCTGGTGAACTGCTTGTGCAATGCCGCACCCTGCAGATTCGCAGCCAATTGGCAGCTAGCAGGGGGTGTCAATCAGCCCAATTGTATGAGATCGGGTGGACTGATGTCTGCAGCCTCGGAGGCGGCAGACCAGTTAAGGAGAAGAGGAAACAGGGGCATCAGGGGCCATTTGGCCCTTGATAAATCAGCCCCCATGACTGGTTATATTCTTTGTAATACACTCTCTGAGTAGTTAATATGACAAATATATAGGTTCTTCTAATAAAAATTTTTGTTGTTAAACACATAGGGGAGATTGCAGGTAAAGCAATACTTTGGCAGCCATAGTAATGGCCATAGATCCTATTGCTTAATTTAAAATTTTCAAATCATCCATTGGATGAAAGCTAATTCTATATTCTAATGTGTCAACCAATAGGATCAACGGTCATTACTATTTGTTGACCAAACAACATACAGAAGACTTCATACAGGAAGTAGAATTTGCTTTTTATTTTTTGGGAGGTGAATTACTTTTTTAAAGTACATTTTTGTGATATATATTTTTTAAAAACTATGTTGTAATAGCATTTTTTTATGGTATCTTTTTCAGTATTTTTTTCAGTGAGGTCTTAAGTTAGTGGTCAGTTTAGGTAGGGTTACCTTGTGAAAGAGGGTTGATTAGTGGTTGGGGGTTAATAGAGGCGGGAGTGTTTCAGCATAGGTTTTTTTTGCATTGTTGGTGGCATTTTAGGGGTTAATTACAGAGGAGGTTTAGTATGCATGGTTTGTGTTGGGGTAGTGGAAGGTTATGATTTAATTGCATGGGGGGTTGCATTTGGGTTGTGGTGCTTTAGGGGTTAATAGGGGTTACAGTTTTTTACTTACCACTGGGGCATTTCGGATACCTCCAAGAGGTCTAAATGGGGGTTTGACTCCAAAATCGCTCTAAGAGCTAGGTAAAATCCAAACAATTTTATCAGTAAGTCTGCATATGGTTCTACTGCAAGTGTGAAGTTTCTACTGAATTCTCAGAAAAATTAAATAAATATTTTGCCCCTTTACCTACCTCAGTCATGTTCATTGTTATTTATTCTTGACCATTTTTATATTTTATTAGTCTAACCTAAATTGGAAGAGGAGTAAGCTAAATTGTACCTGAGATACTGAATTACGTACAACAGAACCTTTGTGTTGGGCTGATAAATTCACAGTAGCCACAGATCATCATGAACAATTCTAACATCATGCGCAGTAAAAAATGGTACTGCTTAGAAATCCAATGCTGTTCACATAAAGAAGATGCCTATAGATAAAAAATGGATCTCACTCTGCAGTCTGGCAGTTAAATGTTTTCTTTGCAAGTGAGAAGGAAACAGAATATTTCATAGGCTGGGACAAGTATAAATCACATGCTTTTCCTCCATTCAGAAAAGATTACAGAAAACAGCTGCGGCACTGACAATGCTCATGCCAAATGTAAGCCAATATTGCTTTTTAAGTGTGACATGCATACTTAAATATTCTATCATGTTTTACAACACAGTAATAATGGAAACAAATTGTGCCACATGTCAAACCTGGAATCAGGAGACAAATTAATATGTCATGACATTACTAATCTGTTTTGCTTCTAGAGTATGTTTAAATATTTTATGTTTGATGGTGATTGCGCATAAGGAACTCAAATCCAATTTGTTACTTAAAGAGTCATGAAACAGTTTTTTTTATGATTCAGAGCAAACAATTTATATATATAAATAAAAACTTTCCAGTTTTCTTCTATTATCACATCAACTTCATTCTATAGGCATTCTTAGTAGATAGGCTTAGGAGCATGCACTTGTTACGAATACTATAGGGTAGCGATTTTGATATAATGCTTTAAACAATGTTATACACTTTGAACAACAAATATGTAGCACATTGTTAAAAACATTAACAATGTGCTACATATTTGTTGTTCAAAGTGTATTTGTTGTCCAAATGTGCATGCTCCTGAGACTACCTACGCATGCTCTTTAACAAATGATGCACAAAGAACAAAGTAAATGTGTGTATTGGAAAGTTATTTTTTTGGGCTAGATGACGAGTGAAGCAGTAATTACCGCTCTGTCTCGAACACTAACTCTGCTCGACTTCTGCTTTTTGTGCACATCGTGTAGCACACATATTACAAGTTGAAATGAATTATTTTTTGCTTGCGTGCTAACCTGACGCACACAAAGAGCAGAAGTTAGAATATGGCGATCACGTTAATGTACTCCACAAAATCCTCGCTACACTATTAACCCCTACGCTACCACAATCCCCATTGCAAACTACCCCTCAACACTATTAACCCCTAAACTGCCACAATGCCCACAGAAAACTACCCGTCTACACTATTAACTCCTAAACTGCCACACTCCAACATCACATACTTCCTCTCTACACTATTAACCCCTAAACTGTCACACCCCCACATCACAAAATACCCACTAACATCTAAACCAGCTAACCCCACTAACCTAACACCTTCTAACTAGGTAACCCAACTAACTTAACACCCCCTAAGTTAACTAAAAAATTACCTAGCCTTACCTGGAAAAAAAACCTACTTAACTGAAAATAAAAAAAACTAACATTACATGAAAAAAAACTAACATTACAAAAAAAAAAAATTACCAAAAAAAAAAAATTAATTTTATGATTAAAAGGACTTTTTGTAGGGCATTGTACTAAAGTGATTTAGCTCTTTTTTAGTAAAATAAATAATAACCCACTCCCCAAAAAAAGGCTATAAAAAAAACCTTCTCTAAAAATTGCTCTGAAAAGGGCATTTGGATGGGCATTGCCCTTAGATGTGCATTTAGCTCTTTTGCTGCCCACTAAACCCCCAAAATTTAATCCGGCTCCTACATGGTGGCGGTCCATCTTCATCCTGACAGTGGTCCAGCTTCATGCCGGCGGCCGTCCATCTTCACCTCGGCGCCGGTGTTCTATCTCTATGCAGGAGGCAGTCTTCTATCTTCATCCATCTTCTTTTCTTCTGAACTTCTATGCCCGAAGTGCTATTTATGCGGTGACCCATCACATACTGAATTTTTAATACAAGGTACCTCTTATTTTTTTTTATTTATTCATTTTTATTATCATTATTTAGCATCATGGTACAAAAGGATGTCATTGTTGATACAAAAGTTTAAACAGAAACAAAAGAGGGAGAAACCATCAGTCTCCAAAGAAAAGAGAACATACTTCCGTATAGTAAAATGAAATAGTAGAGCTAGACTGTCCGTGATAAGTCCATTTGAAAACAGTAGCCCCACTCCATATAAATGCATGGTGATTGACAATGACACCAATGTACAAAACTTAACTCAAACAACAACAAAACTATGCCGAAATTTCTTAATTTAAGATCACTTTGTATATATTCTACACATCTAGTGGTATCCCTCGACTTTGTATTTAACTATCAACCTTTGAGAGAAGTGCTAAGCTAAAGAAGTCATTATTAGAGTATCAGGCAGGGGTGGGACCACGTCAGCCATACCCCTCTAAGGTAACACTAGGCCTGTCATTCCTCCTAGGTCACTCCTGTAACTTGTGTAAAGCTCCCCCCTTCTATCCTCAGATAATTTTGGATTTCATCCCAGATGAATTTTAAATCATGGAAGAATCCTAACCTATTCGATTTAAAGAAACCGTATTCTTCCATTCTCAAGGTATCCGTCATGTGAGAGTGCCAGTCCTTTAGGGTCGGGCAGATTTGAGATTTCCAGAGCCTAGCGACTAAGGATCTAGCAGAATTCAATGCCAACTGAATTAGTCGTGTTCTTAATTTACATTACGTAACAGGTTCAGTAGGGCCGTTGTCGGGTCTAGCTGATAGGAATCCCCCCGCCCCATTATGGCTTGTAGGATATTCTGTATGCCCTCCCAAAAAGGTGACAATTTAGGACATGCCCACCATATGTATGTCATCGTCCCCCTTTCCACACAACCCCTCCAACAAAGGTCCGACGACGCAGGGAAAATGCATTTAAGTCTGGTAGGTGTCAAGTACCACCTAGTCAGGAGTTTGTAATTTGTCTCTAAAAATCTAGCTGAGGATGAAGATTTTCTTGTGTTATTAAAATTTTTAACCCACTCTGCTTCTGTGATAGTCTTATTCAATTCCCTATGCCAGCGTTCTATATAATCAGGAAGTTTCGAGCTCTGTGCATTAACTAGGAGTCTCTTAGCCCACGATAAGGTGTGATGTGCTGAACTTGTCATAGCGCATGTCTGTTCGAAGGGTGTGAGATTTCTTGTAAGTGACTGAGAGGTTGGGTATGGAGGAAATGGTGAACTTGGTTATATTTTAGCCACCTAACAAAAACTCCACCTAGGATGTCTGTAAGGTCTGACCTGTTTTTGAGTTTGCCCTCACTGAGTAAATTAAATAGGGGAACCGTGTAACCCATCTCCCAATTATTCAGGTTATTCCTGTCAAACATTACCCCCTAATAGCTCAGCATTCGGGGAAATTGGGGACATGGGTGATCTGAGTGTTGATATTCCTGGGAATCTCTTTATCAAAGTGTCCCATAATTCAAACACATGGTGTGAAAGCGGGTATGCCTTCAACCATGGGGGTCGATTCTGCCCTGCTATCCAACATAAAGCTCCCGGAGAGGGGGAGTGAAGTATATGTGAATCTATTGGAATCCGAGCCTTAGAGTCCCTATTTCTGTGCCACTCTATGATTCTCTGTAAGCCCGTGGCCTGGTAATAAGTTTCTATCTTAGGCAGACCCAACCCTCCCTCTCTGGCTGACCTGTACATAGTTGCCTTCTTAACTCTGGGTTTTATGCTACCCAAAATGAAGGAATCTAAAGCGTGTTGTATCTGAGTAAGGAGGCCCTGTGGTAGGGTGATAGAAACAGCTTGAATCGTGTACAGCAATCTAGGGAGTACATTCATTTTCAAAATTTGGAGTCTACCCCACCATGAAAAGGGACGGTCCTTCCAAGTCTTTAAATCTGTCGAAATAGTATTAAGTAGATTAGTGAAGTTAAGCTCTAGGAGGGCTTTCGTGTTTGGAGCAAGATACATCCCCAAATATTTGATCGCTTGTGGTTGGTGTTTAAGAGTGCAGGACTGTAAAAGGGTCTGAAATTATTGAGGTGGGAGGGAGATATTTAAGATTTCTGACTTTTGTTCATTAATCCTGAAATTGGAAAAGTCACCAACTTGTTTGAGAACTTTCAGGACCTAAGGGACAGATGTCTGGGGTGATGATAACATGAACAGGACATTGTCTGCGTATAGCGAGAGTTTACAGTCTAAAGGGCCTACTTTAATGCCGGAAACCAGCGGATTATTTCTTATTTTCTGTGCTAAGACTTCCATGCTGATTATGAATAAGATAGGGGAAAGCGGACAACCCTGCCTTGTGCCATTGTGGATAATGAAGGGATCGGACATCATATTATTTACTCTAACCCTTGCTGATGGTGCATGATAAAGGCTCTGAATTCTACAAAGCATACCCTCCCCCAGACCCACCTCCCTAAGTGTAGCAAATAAAAAATCCCAGTTTAGGTGATCAAACGCTTTCTCAGCGTCTGTGGAAATAACCACCATATCCGTGTTTGTATGTTTAGCTTGATCTATTAATTGAAGTGATCTGATGGTGTTATCCCTGGCCTCTCGACCAGGCACAAAGCCAGAGTGGATAATCTGTGGGAGTATTCGGTTCAACCTATTAGCCAGTATTTTTGTAAAGATTTTTAAATCAGTGTTCAATAAAGAGATGGGCCTGTAATTACAGGGATGCGTGGGGGATTTACCTGGTTTGGGAATAACTGAAATCTGTGATTCTAAGTATTCCGGGGGGAGATGTCCTTCCTTATCTATATACCTATATAACTCTAATAGATGTGGCGCTAAGATATCCTTATATGTTTTGTAATATTTGTTTGAAAACCCGTCTGGTCCAGGACTTTTATGTGATGGAAGGTCATTAATAACTTTCAGTATTTCATGTAGTTTGATCGGTTCATCTAAGCTCTCTTTGTCCTCTCTTTGAATCTTACTCAAATCTGCACTATGAATATAAGTGTCTAATAATTCTGCTTGCGTTACCCGCTCCTTACAGGGGAGATTGTAAAGATTCCCATAATAGGTCATGAATGATTTAGCTATCAGATTTGAGTCCGATGTTTCCATGCCGTCATCTGTTGTTATCTTGAGAATGTAGTTGTGTAATGTTTTACGCTTTAAGGCCCTAGCAAGCAGGGTACCAGATTTGTTACCTCCATGGAAGTATATCTTCCTAAGATATAAAGCCTTTACGCATGCCTCGTTATGTAAGTAGTTTTGTAGCTGGGATCGTGATGTGGCTAGCGCCTGCAAAAGATCCTGTTTCTGGGGATTACTTTTATGTGAATTTTCGTCAGTTTGTACTTTCTGTAGTAGTGTTTTGTATTGTGCTAGCGAAGAACGCTTTATAATAGCTTTCTGTTTCAGCAACGACCCCCTGAGAACATAGTTTAGGAAGGGATAAGTCCAAAGGCACTACTAGTAAATATTACAAACTTCCTTAAGCTCAAATAGAATAATAGAGTAAAAGTTGATAAACTTGTATTACATGAGCTGATGGGTGCTGTGTATAATCAAACTTGACAAAAACAGAAATAGGAGATAATTATCTCCTAGAGAAAGTATACACTGATAGCACTCCAAGGAATAGAGTTAACTTATTAGATAACTGCAAATTGATTTTCAGTATTACAAAGTCTCTTAGGGTGGTTGCCAATCGCATATGTAATATGGACAAAAGGCAAGACGATTGATAAAATATAACTTTTAATAGAGTTGTATTAAAAAAAGAGGAGAGGAAGATACTAAACTAAAAACACTAACACAAAATCCAAGTGTTGTGAAAGTACATTCTGAATGGTATATCAATATGTTACCATGTTGGTGCAACAGAAATGACCCCCTGAGAACAGCCTTATGTGCGAACCAAGTCATTGGAGTGTACGTCGTGGAGTTGCAGTTTAGCTGAAAGTACTCTGTCTAAGCTTCCTGGGTTTGTTGTATGACTAGTGGGTCATGTAGCATAGCCTCATCCAGTCTCCAGTGAAACAGGTGTATTGGTACCGAGGGCCAGGTCAGAGACAATGATATTGAGGAATGGTCAGACCATGTTATTGGAGAAATATCAGCGTCTGAAACGAATGGCATATTACTATGGTTAATAAACCAATAGTCTATGCGTGAGTATGATTTGGCTGGATTAGAATAAAATTAGTAGTTGCGTGCGGTGGGGTGAAGTGTGCGCCAGGTGTCCAAAAGGGTGAGGTTCCTTAATGTGTTAAGAATTAGATTTCTAGTTTTAGACGTAGTGATACTGCGGCCTTGTGAACAATCTAAAGTCGGGAACAATGCTACATTTAGATCTCCCCCTAACAGGAGTGTGCCTTTTTGGATCTCTAGGAGTTTGTTACTGACTGTCGTCAAAAAGTGAGCTTATCCTGTGTTGGGTGCGTATACGTTAGTTAGGGTAATTGGTCTATTAAACAACATACCCACTAGTATTAAATAACGACCTTCCATATACACCAATTTCTCCAACAGCTGGAAGTGTGTATTTTTATTGAATAATATTCCCACCCCATTCTTTTTCTCTGTGTTAGAGTGAAGGTATGAAGTGGGGAAGTCTCTAGATTTGAATATAGGTTCTTTGTTGGTGACAATATGGGTTTCTTGAGCAAAAATAATGTTAGCTTTTTCTTTTCTCCCCCAATTAAGTGCTATGGATCTTTTAGTTGGGGAATTTAGGCCCTTACAGTTTTGAGAGATTAGTTTAATTTCCTTAATTTGTGTACCTGCGTCGGTGTTGTGGGATAAAGCTCATTACCTTACGTCAGAGGAGTTGCCCAGTCATGTAGCGTCTATACTCAGCCATCGCAGTGTCAAAGAAAACGGCACCACTGAAGTGTTGGTCTGGCCCACCCCTGCCTGTGGTTAGATAGTGGATGGAAGTAACTCTCTTATACGTGTATACAAAAACATCTCTTAGTTCTGGATCATAAGTAAGCAATACAAAAGTATCATTATTTCGGCATAAAAAAACAAAACAATAAACAATGCAACCAAACAATAAACCTGCAAACAAAAAACATTTCATAACAAAAATTCCCTGTAAAACCTTCCCAAGTAATATTGGGGTTCATAGGGGAATTGGTTCAACCTAACGAGGTTGAAAGGCACCTGTGAAGGAGAGAAACAGTGTTAAATGGGAGAAAAGGGGAGAGAGAAGACCATAGCATAAACAATCTATCTCAAGAGCAAATGAAACATAGCACCAAAGTAAGACCATTATAATAATCATACTTAAGGCTAATCTCAGGAATGTCTCTTCACTGCCAGAGGAACTGTATAGATAGTCTAAACTTGGGTCTAGATCTGCTGGCCCTTTCCGTTGTTTTGATGTGTCATCTCTAGATCTTTTCTTTGCCGTTTTCGTCCATTGAGGACGCTGAGGTTTTGGAGGTGCTGAATTTCTTTGTGAGTCAGAGATATCCGAAGGTTCCAATGAAGTGAGGGTAGGTTTTAGTATGCCCAGTGTTTGGCAAAAGTGGTCTAGATCTTCTAGTGTCCTGTATGTTGCAAGTTTTTTGTTCTTCAGTACTCTCAAACTGAAGGGGAATCCCCATCTGTAGGGTAGTCAGTGATCTCTCAGATGAAGCGTGAGGAATCTTATTTCTTTGTAGTTTTGTAAGGTGATAGGGTTGAGGTCAGCGTAAAATTGAAGCGTGTTACCATCCAAAGTGAAGGATTGTTGTTTTCTTGTAGCATTTAATATTGCTTCTTTATCGGTGTATCTGTGAAACCTCAGGATTATATCCCTTGGAGGCTCCCCATCCCATGGCATGGGTCTTAAGGCTCTGTGCGCCCTGTCAATCGCTACATCAGGTAGCTGCTGATTATTCAGTAGTTGTTTGAAGATGTTTTGTAGATGTGAGGGGAGAGTGTCACTCGTAACTTTTTTCAGAGACACCCCGAATGCGTAAATTTTGTCTCCTACCCTTGTTGACAAGGTCTTCTAGCTTGGATTGGAGAGATTCAATTTGTGATTCCTGGGTCTCCATTTTCCTGTTGATTAGGTCCATGTTGGATGTAGTCTCTTCCTCTAATTCTTCCAAATAGGCCACTCTGCCTCCCAGATCCCCAACATCTTTCTTTATTTCTGTTAAACCCTCTTTCAACATCTTACTGACCTTTTGAAAAAAAGAGGAGAGGTCTGCTTTGGTCGGGAAATCCTTAAGGTCAGCTTTAGTTATAGGTGATTCTCTGTCAGGAGGAATTGGGTCTGCTACTGCAGATAAACAGTAGCTATACCAGGTTATAGAGAGAGGTGTGGAGTTCAGTCAGAGCATATACATATATATAGTATGATGTTGCAGACTTTAAATTGCAATGAGATGAATGCAAAAAAACGATTCAGGTAATAATCCCCTATCAAATGACAGTCTCTGTGTTTATAAACAGATTCCTCCTGTTGCTGAGATTATCTGTGCTGTGCTTCAATTGGGGTTTCTGATACAGTCATGCAGGGGCCCAGTAAGTGTGCTTATTAAGTTGTTAAATGCAGCAAACACCAAGCCTTTTAACAAATCAGTTAGGGTTTCTATACACCAATATTTGATCTTCTGTAGCTAAACAGGATTGTAAGGGCCTGAGGCTATAAATTTAGGCAAGGCCTTAATAGGGTTTCCCTGGCAATTCAGCAGGTGCCCGTTTTTAAAAGGCTTTTATTTCAGATTTTTTCCCCCTTAAACATATGTTCATGCCCTCTGTCTACCTGTAGATGACCTCCGTTGGCTCTTCTGCCCCTCTGATGACCGCTCTGATCATTAGATCATTAGAGTCCAGTTAGTTGTGATGTTAAGAATAGCTGGTATGGGGTTTCCAGGCAAAACAGCAGGGGTGCATCATGATAGAAGGCTCTAACTCAGTCAAAACAGCTCCTTTCTGCATAAAAAATATGCGGTCTTGTTCCCCATTCTCTCCCCTCACTTCTTACTTGGTTCTGTCAGTCCAAACATGTCTGGACCAGCGATATTCTCCATCAATGCCAGGTCAAATGTGGAGCTTCAGCAGGAAATGTCCATGTCAGTTCATGGCTAGCTCCGCCCCCCCCCCCCCAAGATACCTCTTTTATATAGGGATAACCTTGCATTCCTATTTGCTGATTTTCAATTTCAAATTCAAATCAGCCAATAGAAAAAGCTCTCATTCTATTGACTTATTTGAATTTGAAAATCAGTCAATAGGAATGTAAGGGTACCCGTTACCTCCCAGTCAAAATTCAGTGTGCGGCGGGTGACCGCATGAAGAGGACATCGGGGATGGAAAATCCGAAGCTAAGAAGATGGATGAAGACTGCCCCCGGGATGAAGACAGAAGACCACCACCAGGATGAAGATAGACTGCTGAGAACAATTAAAATCTAAAGCGCCAGTACAGGCAAAATATACCCAAGAAAAAGAGAGCATGCAATTTAGTGTTTATATAAAAAATAATTTATTCTTCAACAAATGTCACAAAAAGAACCTAAAAATAGACTTTAGATTTTAATTGTTCTCTGTTGTCCTTTCCCCTGGGGATTTAGGAGAAATATCCCCTTAAATCTTAAAGCATATATACCCTAACCTTTGCGCAGTCTGTATAACCTTTTGTAGATTATTGAAGATAGACTGCTGCCACGTAGAAGCCAGATTCAGCATTTGTAAGTATAATATTTGGAGTTTAGAGGGGGGGGGGGTTTGGGGGTTAGAATAGTTGTTTTTTAATTTTTATTATTTTTTTGGCCAGCAAAAGAGCTAAATGCCCAACCAAATGCCATTTCCAGGGCAATTTTTTGAGTAGATTTTTTAGATTTTTTTGGGGAGTGGGGGTTAACTGTAGAATGGGTTGGTTTTTATTTTATTGAAAAAAGAGCTAAATCACTTTAGGGCAATGCCCTACAAAAAGTCATTTTTAAGGGCTATTGCTATAGTTTAGTTTAGTGTTAGTGTTAGTATAGGTTTTTTTATTTAAGGGTGTTTTTTTTATAAATGGGGCTTTAGTTTTTGAATAGATATAACTTTTTTTTATTTTTTGGTAAAAATTTTTATCTGTAATGGTAGTTTTTTCATTTTCTATAATAGAAGATTTGTATCAGGTAATGTTAGTTTGTTTTTTTAAATTTTAGGTAAGGTTAGTTTTTTTTTGGGGGGGGTAACTTAAAAGTTGTTAGGTTAGGGATTAGATTAGACTAGAAATACTATTTCGAATTTGAATGCTACATTCGAATTCGAATGTAACATTCAAATTCAAATATTACACTTATACAATACAGTTGTAGACTAGAAATACTATTTCGAAGTCGAATGTCACATTCAAATTTGAATATTACATTTATAAAACACTGTATTAGACTAGAAATACTATTTTGAATTTGAATGTAGCATTCGAATACTACATTTATTAAACACAGTTGTAGACTAGAAATACTATTTTGAATTTGGGAAAGTGACATTCAAATTAGAATGTCACATTCGAATTTGAATGTTACATTTCGAAATTGAATGAATACATAGAACATTCTATTATTCGAACAAATATTTTCAAATTTTATTGAAAAAATTGAAAACGAAAATTCAAAAATAGAATGTTAGAATGTTGTATAAACATTCGCAATTCGATTCGAATGAACGAATGTATCAAAATTCGTTTTAAATTTTGAATTTTTATAAACATTCGCCCATCCCTATTCCTGAGACACAATTTATAAAATTACTTGTTTGCGGCTTATGGAGTTCATAATTGTTTAATTCCAAAATTTCTTCTTTACCCAAATTATTTTTATATTTATCAAACAAGTACAAACACAGAATGTGATTACCATTTAAAAAAGTTTCCAATTTACTTCTATTGTCAAATGTGCTTCGTTGCCATGATATTCTGTGTTGAAGAGATACCTAGGTAAGTGACTAGTGCTCTTGCAAATGGACAACATTTTCTAACACCTCTGCCATATAGTGCTCTACAAATGGACAGGCTTGTAAGCATACATCCCTGTTTTTCAACAAAAGATACCAAGAGAACAAAGAAAATTGTTTAAAATTGCATGCTCTATTTTAATCATGAAAGAAAAATGTGGAGTATTATATCACTTTAATATTTTTTTTAAGATCTTTCCCATCTTATAGAGAACTATAAAGTGAAATTCAGAAAACTATTCTAATATTATAGCAATCTTGATTATTAATGTATATTTTGTTTATTTTGCAAAGAATAATCATAAATTTACTAAAACACTTTTTTGATTTTTGTACGATTTAGTGCCATTTTAGAATGAGTTGCCCTTGCGGGATCTTCTCATAATCAATGTGGTTTTTTTTCTTCGTTTTTTTAATCATCTTTTCTATTAACTGATGATAATTTATGGCAATCAGATTTCTAGCTGCAGGTTAATAGAAGTCACATTTCTACATTTGTCTAGGGGTTACACAGGTTTTTGTAACATGGCATAATGCAATTTATTAACATCAGTGCATTTAAACAAGATTTATAAGTGCAATAGGTTAGTTTTCTCAGTACATATTCAGTACTGGTGGTATGTAGTCTGGAATTAATTTTTTAAACGTAAAAAACTGCAAGGGAATTTTAGGACACTTTAGGGTATTTAGGTATTTCTCAAAATATAGCCCTCTCTTTTTTCTACTACATAAACAAAACATCCCTCATATGAAGGAGTTTTAAGCGCCTCTAAGAAGCAAATAACTGTCATAGGCCTTACCGTCATACTGCAGAGTAATATGAGGTTTGAGAGGAACCCTTGCATCAATATATAAGCACTACGTGCTAGATTATGAGTGGCGCATTATTTAGCACTCACGTGTTAACTTCGCAAGACAGAGGCTTTTTGTGTACACTCATATTATGATTTGAAAGATTACATATGTCTCCGCCATCCTGGATAGCTCTGCTCCGCGCCACCCGGATGAAGAAAGAAGACGTTCCCGAGATGGATGAAGGAGTCGTTGCCTGGATGAAGACTTCTCGTCACCTGGATGAAGATGGATCTCCGGACTTCAGGAACCATGAGTAGATATTCTGGGGTTAGTGTTAGTTTTTTTTTTCATTTCATTTTTTGGGTGTTTTTTTTTTTTAGATTAGGGCTTTGGGCTTTTGTAAAAGAGCTGAATGCCCTTTTAAGGGCAGTGAAAAAGAGCTGAATGCCCTTTTAAAGGGCAATGCCCATAGAGTTAGTTTTTTTGGGGGGGGAGTTGGTTGGATGGTGGGTTTTACTGTTGGTGGTACTTTGCATTTTTTTTACAGGTAAAAGAACTGTTTAACTTAGGGCAATGTCCTACAAAAGGCCATTTTAAGGGCTATTGGTAGTATATTGTAGGCTAGGGGGTGTTTTTATTTTGGGGGGGCTTTTTTATTTTTATAGGGCTATTAGATTAGGTGTAATTGTTTTTATTTTTGATAATTTTGTTTGTTATTTTTTGTAAGCTTAGTGTTTTTTATTTTTCGTAATTTAGTGTTTATTATTTTTTGTAATTTTAGATTTTTTTATTTTTTTCGTAGTGTTAGGTTTTTTAAATTTGTAATTTAGATTTTTTAATTGGTAGTTTTTTATTTTATTAGAATAGTTATGTTAGGTTAATTTATAGTTTAATGTTAGATTTATTTTTATTTCACAGGTAAGTTTTTATTTATTTAAATATAGTGAAATTGTAATTTTAATTTAAAGTTAGGGGGGTGTTAGGTTTAGGGGTTAATAGGTTTATTTAGTGGTGGCGATGTGGGAGGCCGGAGGTTTGGGGGTTAATAGGTTTATTTAGTGGCGGCGATGTCAGAGAGTGGCGGATTAGGGGTTAATAGCTTTTATTAGTGTCAGCGATGTCAGGGAGCGGCAAAATAGGAGTTAATAACTTTATTATAGTGTCTGCGATGTCGGGGAGCGGCAGAATAGGGGTTAATAACTTTATTATAGTGTCGGCGATGTCGGGGAGCGGGGCGGAATAGGGGTTAATAAATGTATTTAGTGTCGGCGATGTTGAGAGCGGCGGATTAGGGGTCAATAGCTTTTATTAGTGTCGGTGTTGTCGGGGACGGCGGATTAGGGGTCTTTAGACTGGGGGTTTATGTTAGGGTGTTAGGTTTAAACGTAACTTTTTTACCCCCATAGACATCAATGGGGTTGCGTTACAGAGATTTTTCACTCCACACTTCAGGTGTTAGTTTTTTTTTCTAACACTCTCTCCCCATTGATGTCTATGGGGGACAGCGTTCATGAGCACGTAAACTCAGCCCTTAGCTTTTGTGCAATATGGAGCTTAACGCCACCATATCACATGCACAAGGAGGTTTTTCAGTAACTCATAATAGCAGCACAATGGAGAATGAAATAACGCAACTTTTTTGGCGTTAGTTTCGCACCCTGTTTAGCGAAAAACTCGTAATCTAGCGCCTAGATTTAGAGTTTGGCGTTAGCCATCAAAAGCAGCGTTAAGGGCTCCTAACGCTGCTTTTTACCGCCCGCTATTATTTAGAGTCAGCCAGGAAAGGGTCTAACGCTCACTTCCAAGCCTCGACTTTTCCATACCGCCGATCCCCTTACGCCAATTGCGTATCCTATCTTTTCAATTGGATTTTCCTAACGCCGGTATTTAGTCTTGGCTGAAGTGAGCGGTAGAGCCTCTACCGACAAGAATCCATCCGCAGGAAAAAGTCAGTAGTTAAGAGCTTTCTGGGCTAACGCCGGTTTATAAAGCTCTTAACTACTGTGCTCTAAAGTACACTAACACCCATAAACTACCTATGTACCCCTAAACTGAGGTCCCCCCACATCGCCGCCACTCTAATAAAAAATTTTAACCCCTAATCTGCCGACCGGACCTCGCCGCTACTCTTATAAATGTATTAACCCCTAAAGCTAAGTCTAACCCTAACCCCAACACCCCCCTAAGTTAAATATAATTTTATTCTAACGAAATAAATTAACTCTTAACTAAAGTATTCCTATTTAAAACTAAATACTTACCTGCGAATAATTATATTGTAGCTATTTTAGGATTTATATTTATTTTACAGGCAACTTTGTATTTATTTTAACTAGGTACAATAGCTATTAAATAGTTATTAACTATTTAATAGCTACCTAGTTAAAATAATTACCAAATTACCTGTAAAATAAATCCTAACCTAAGTTACAATTAAACCTAACACTACACTATCAATAAATAAATTAAATCAATTAACTACAAGTACCGATCAGCCAATAGAATGCGAGCTCAATCTGATTGGCTGATTGGATCAGCCAATCCGATTGAACTTGAATCTGATTGGCTGATTCATTCGGTTTAGAGGCAGGATTCATAGATGAAAAGGAGTATGATTTTATGAATGTGCGATACCTGATAATACCGGTATTATATTTACTACCCAAAATTCATGTAACTGGAGAATCCTCCTGGCAGACCTATTGTGTCTGCCAGAGGATCCCTTTGTTCCCATGTGGCTGAATATATTGATTACCATCTCCAGCCAGTAGTAAAGGAGTCCTTTTCCTTTTTGCTTGACTCTGCCACCCTCATTAGACATCTGTTGAATGTCACGTGGCTTGAACATGATGATTTACTGGTCATGATGGATGTTGACAGCCTGTATACGGTCATTCCACATGTGAAGGGTATGCAGGCTGTCAAATCCATCTTGAGTACTTCTTTGGCATATGCAGGTCCACCCATTGAATAATTTTGTTGGAATTACTAACATATTGTTTAGAAAATAACTATTTCAAATTTGAACATGATTTTTATCTCCAGACAACAGGAACGACTATGGGTTCAAATATGGCACCCGCATTTGACAACTTATATATGCTATGGTACGAAACACATGTCATGAAAACGCTAACTGTTCCCCAGATGAAATTCTATGTTAGGTATATTGATGACGTGTTCCTGGTATGGAGGGGGTCCATACACTCACTCACTACTTGGATAGGCATGTTGAACAATATTAGTTATCCTATCAGGTTTAAATTTGAATTTGATAGAGTCAAAATATTCTTTCTGGATCTGAATATTATCAAACATGAGGACAATGAGAACATTACTTTCACCACAACACTATACACTAAGCCTACAGATAAAAACTCTTTATTATCTGCACAGAGTTTTCACCCATTACATCAAAAAAAGAGTGTAATCTCTTCTCAGCTCATGAGGGTGGCATGTAACAACACACTGGAAGAAACAAGGAAGACACAAGAGAAAGATATGATGACTAAATTAAAACAGAGGAGCTATTATTCTAAAGACATCACTAAGGTCCATAACCAACTTACTGACAAAACGCAAATGACACTATTGCACAAAATACAATCTGAGAGAAGTAAGACAGAGAGAGTGAACTTTGTAACAACTTACTTGCCTCTACATAATGTGATTGAACAATCCATCAAAAAGAATTGGAACACAGTCAAGTCAGACAAAGCATAACCATTCACTCAAATTGAGGCACCAAGAGTGGTCTACAAGAAGGCACCCAACTTAAGGGATTTATTAGTGCACAATGATCCTGTGACCTGTTACCAAAAAGGCACCTGGATGGATGGGAAAAGAAAACTGGGATGCTACAAGTGTGGAGACTGCACCAACTGTAATAGCATGCTCACTGGCCTGAGCTTCCATCACTCATATACGGGGAAAAATACAAGATACATCACAGATTATCCTGCACGAGTGATTTTGTTATATACACACTATCTTGTCCGTGCTCCCTGGTGTACGTGGGTAAGACCTCAACCTCATTCAGAGAGAGGATGGCAAACCATTGCTGTTCCATTTGTGAGGGTATTAATAAAGGAACCTCTGATCAGCCAGTTGCACAACATTTTGTGCAAGCAGGCCACACTGTGGCCAGTATGAGAACTATGCTGATAGATCATGTACCTCCCTTGAAGAGAGGAGGTGATAGGCATAAGAAGTTGTTACAAACCGAAACACAGTGGATATATTGATTGGATACAGTTAACCCTAAAGGGCTGAACACACAGCTGGATTATAGTGTATTCTTGATGATTGACACTTTTATGACTGGACGGTCTAGGTTGTATCTACATTACCAACAAGGATATAATCCATGAGGAGGATGTATCTGAGTATCCCACTTGATTTGGGACTGTGTCAACTACGCATGCCATATTCACACAAATATAATTATGGGACATTCTACTCTAGATTGATGTCTCCATCTAACGGATGGTATTAATTTCGATGCATGGCTTCAAATCGTTTTACAAAGAAGTATTGGTCTATTGGGACAATACCTTGGTACATATAAGTCACCATTGAAGTGGTGTAGTGTTTTACAATGCTGTGAGAACAATGTGCCCCTTCATTGCAGAAGAGTCCTAAACTGAAAACAGAACTACCATACGAAGTTATGAAAAGCCACAGTTTTTATCATACTCCTTGAGACACGTTGTGTCAGCTATGCAAGGCATTCAGCCACTTCTGTAATATTGTTTATGTGATCAATTTTTTGACAGCCTAGGACTTGTCTGTGACAGGCTGAGTGTTTTACTATATATTTACCTTAAGGTTGGCGTGAAGGTGATGACACCCATGACGTAGCTAGCATCGAAAGGTTGGTATAATTAACCATGTGCTTACAGGGGGCGTGTTATTCTCCTGATAGCGCATCACACTGCCCACGCAGTATGTATCGACATAGTCTAAACATCGGATACGTTTCTAATTTAGATAGTGACAGGATTGGGGCTTATTCTCACCATGATCTTGTATGTAATCTTTGAATGATGTGATAGTAATGGTGATGACGGTTGAATAGAAGGCTGTTAGGGAAAAGATAATGTATTGCTACAAGATTAGTACTAAAAGGTATTAAAGATCTTGGATGATTGGCCCTAGTACTGTGAACTAAGAGCACTATGGGTATTTATAGAGGTGGGGGTAGTGACACTATACATTTTTTGCACTTTAGCTCCCAGTGAACAAGGCGCCAATGGGTGCCGAAACGTTTGGGGAAGTTTTAACTTTGTATTAATAAAAGGACATTTTATTTTACAGAAAATCTGGTGAGTGCAGTGTTTCTGTTCTGGATGAATGGATTTCAACTTGGCTATTTTCTACACAGCACCCCGGTACTACATACTTTGGATTGGTGAGTGTATTCTTTTGGACATTGCTATATATATATATATATATATATATATATATATATATATATATATATTTAGACATGTACAGCATATGTATTATCTCTATGTTAAAGCCCTTTGCAGGCCTGAGACCTCATATCTTTGTTCCCTTATAACTTTTAATGTCATTTTTAAAAATATTTTTTTATCAGAATGTTATCATGAGTGTAACTGTACTGTTAAATGTATTTTTGATGTTTTTTGTCTCGCATAACAATTAACCTGAGCTCTGAAGTCACACTAACCTAATGCACATTAAATTTGATTGCACTCAAGTGATAATATGTGAGCTATATTCGTCAAGCACAAACAGCTAAAAAATCTAATATCGCTTGCACGCAACAGTTAGCGCACTCGTAATCAAGCCCTAACTACAAGTAACCCATCTTTTGCACAAAGAAATACCCCTATTTTAAATGTGGTATCATGTGGTGTCACATGCACAAGTGATGATTACTATGGCAATAATGATTTACCTGGTAGAACTGTATTTATGAGGAACAAAACTCATTGGTTGTGTAACCTCTCACCTATTATAATACACAGAGGAACATTAGACCCCTTATTTGAACTAGGCAATCCTTATTATCTGTATACTTTCCATGTGATTTTCATTACAGTGACAAACAACACTAGCCCGACATCAGGGTGTGTTAATCTTATTACACGCCTCACAATAGACATATATCATGACTCCTCTTGTAAAAAAGATGAGTGTCCCTCCAATCAAATAATACAAATAAACAAGAATCACATCAGCATAATTATCTTGATTGTCATGTGAATTTGGAAAAGATTGGGAAAATTAATGCATTGTCAAAATGAGTAATATTGCCAACCTGTGAAACCAGAATTTTGTTTAGTTTTAAAATGTATCTAACATATGTTTGATATTTTATTCCTACATACTTTGTGCATAAAGTGTAAAATGGTGTTAACTGACAATAATGTACTTTTTACTATTTTGTATTGAAACACACAGATATGTAATTCTAAATTGTTGGTGTTTTTAGAAAATGAATTAATGCGCAACATAGGGGTCAAAAATGTTTGATTCAAATATTTAGGAAATAATTGATCTAGTCCTGTTGTTTACAAACAATTTGCCTTGATAATAGTCTCCCATATATATGGAGTTCCCATATACTGTATGCTAGTATTTTTACTTGTGATATTCAGTAGAATATATTGTGCTATGTTCACATAATGATACATATTACAACATAACAGTGGTGTGAAGCAGAAAATGCCTGTGGTTTAATTTTAAAATATATATATTTATGTCTTATCCATTCCCAAAACTGAGGTTATATATAGTAAGTTAAAAGCCTGCTTGGGCTAACTGGTCCCAGTAATGTGTGTTATTTTTCACTTTCAAGTCTAGAGAGACCAGCAGAGCCATTTGACCAAATTGTCCAGTTTACCAATAGGATGACAAGATTAGAGCGTTTATTGCTAGAATTATGCTGACAGTGAACACAACAGAGAGTTCAGAATGTAATTCTTTTTAATGTTGTTCATTTCATTACAGTATAGCTGACATAGCAATGTTTAGGTATAACACCTTGACTTCCAAGAAAAGCTCTAAAGTAATGCAGATCTATGAACATCAAGTCATAATTGTCAGCTATTTAGTTATTCATTCTTACTGTAAGTCCCTTAAACACACATTCTCCAAATCCTAAACTTACCCCTTAAACCAAATTACCATTTTATAATTTTGGGAGTCAAGAGTTAGGAAGCATGAGGTTAACCCATTTCCTACCAGGAGATAGAATCCAAGGAGGTAATCTCAAATGAGATGATTTTTACATAGCCCTGATCTAAATCACAACCAGTGTAGAATAGTATAGGATCTCTGTAGGGGTCCAAATCTTTTCAGTGTGAAATTGTGCACTCCTTTTATTGGCAGGTGATTAAAATGTCAGTCACCTACTGTAAAGGATTTGAAAAGTCCATGCACAAATAAATAAAGAATTAAAATATTAAACATGAAAGCTGTTCGTTTTCTTTGCTTTTAGAAAAACAAAACAAAAAAAACCACACACTTACTTCCAGCCTCGCTTACAAAAGGTTTATTTACCTTATCCTCTGCTTGCTGTAGCCTTTGGAAGATATTATTTAGTGCAAAAAGTTTTAATTCAGATCTTAGCATGAGAACTAACCCTGGTTATGACTAGCACCATTTTTAGATGGTGCATGGAGGGGGGGGGGGGGCAGTGCTGCTAGGGGAAAGTGCATACATTTTGGAGTAACAGAGAACTAAAGCACCAGAGTCAAACACTGAGAGTTAGATTAAGAACTGAAGTAAGAAGCACACAGTCAAGATACTGATGGGTTGTGTGCAACACTTTGTTTTTAATTAAACCTAGTAATATTTAGAGCAATTATGTACCGGAGTCCGCACAAAAAAATTGTAACAAAGAGCTGTGGGTAGGTAGTAGATAGCAGAGGAGCTATTTTGGGGGCTTATTTATACATGCACAACGTGTGGTATGTGTGTGTGGAGGATATATGTACAAATGCCAGTCTTAACATACAGAGTGGAAGAAATCCAAAGATCACATAAAGCAGTGGAAAAAGCGTTTGGAGTTATAATTATTTATCCCTCATTAGACACGCTTTGTTTGTGATAAATGTAAATTCAAGCCCTTATTCAAACTGTATGCTGTACTGATTGCACAAAGCAAATGATGAGGTATTCCAATGATATTGGTGCGTGTGTGTAGAGACCAAATGGCAGCAGCACCTGGGGGAAGAACAATCACTCTACGTTGACCAGGCAGCAATACAGTGCAAACTTGTTTTCAATGCCTCCTGAGGTGAAAAATGTGCTGCTCACTCTGCTAGCACTTTCCGCTAGCTCACACCACTATATAAATGAATAGCACCATCAACAGTTCTATTAGTCCTGTTAATGCTCAAAATTGAGCGTGGTCTTAATAACGTTGTGCTTGGAATCAGCTGTAACTTACAATCCTGATTAGCACACTCCGCTATCACTGACAGGCAAGATTTTAATAAAATAGCACAGTCATAGTTTTATAAATACTCACAATTGAGCGTGATCCTTTTTGTGCCTAAAGAAATCTGCTGCAGCTTGTGGCTTGCGGTCCCGGCGTCCTCACTGATCCTCCTACTACACACACACTCTGTTCGGCCCTAAGCTCCTCCTTCCAGCCTCCGGTGTTGGCAGCTCCCTTGTCAGCTACCTTCACGGTATACAGGAACTTTTGTGCGCTGAAGTGGAGTCCCAGAAATCCACAACGTAAATTAAGAAAAAAGGTTTGTTCCAAAACCCAATTGCAAATAAGTCCGTGTTGCTGACATTCAGGTTATATAAAAGATATAAACTTTATTTAGGTAATCCATAGACATACAACTGGACACCAGGATTAAAACAAGGGTGAAGACAGTGTTTGAACGGTTTCGGTCCTCAGACCGTAGTCATAAACCTAAAATCATGCAACATGTGCATGCTATTTAAAACAAATAGGCTGCTCTAATTGGAGAAGCACAACACACCCTAAATTAACCCTTTAGTTACTTGGCTAAAATATGAGTGTAAAATATAAATATAAGCATACTAATATCTTCTCATCATAACTATTAATGCTGTAAATAAACAGGTGTAAGTAAAACCATCCAGTAAGACCTAACCCAAAATAGTAGATAAGAAGTATGCTTATATTCTCTGTGAGATTAATCTCATACATACTGTACTCACAGCTGGAATAATTTGTCTCTTATGGAGCACAAAAATTGTTTGACTGCTTTAAAAACAGATAGTCACCAAACATACCAATATTTAGGGGATACTCATAAATGCATACGGCAGTATGCAGCAAATATATTAATAAAGTATATGTATTCATATTATGGGGAATAATTATAGCTGAATATAATTTAAACTGAATGTAGCTCAAACAATGAGGGGGAAGAGATAGTACACAATGTACAGCAGAAAAAGAAAAAAAAAAGAAAGAAAATATAAATGTACATACATACAATTTTGTTGCCAATGGTTTAGACATTAATGGCTGTGTGTTGAGTTATTTTGAGGGGACAGCAAATTTACACTGTTATACAGGCTGTACGCTCACTACTTTACATTGTAGCAAAGTGTCATTTCTTCAGTGTTGTCACATGAAAAGATATAATAAACTATTTACAAAAATGTGAGGGTTGTTCTTACTTTTGTGAGATACTGTATATATATATTTTTATATATATATATATATATATATATATATATATATATATATATATATATATATATATATATATATATGTGTGTGTGTGTTTTAATTTTAATTTATATATATGAGTATAATACTTTATTTTAATATGTTTTTTATGTGGTTTGTGAAACTTTTTCTAATGCTTAGGGGCCGAATTATCAAGCTTTTGGGGGCGAATAATCCAAGACCTCTGCTCCATAACTTATCCATCTGCTCTGAGGCTGCAGACAGTAATCAACCCGATCGAATATGATCGGGTTGATTGACACCCCCTGCTAGCGGCCGATTGGGAGCGAATCTGCACGGGGCGGCATTGCACCAGCAGTTCCCAAGAACTGCTGGTGCAATGATAAATGCCAACAGCGTATGCTGTCGGGATTTATCGATGTGCGGTGGACATGTTACGCTACATCGCATCATGTCTGCTCGCACATTAATAAATAGGCCCCTTACACCTTACTTCAGGTCTCAGATCACGACAATTCTTCTAGTAATAATAGCAACCCATAACTTTCAAGTAGTAATATCAGCTATATTTAGCAATGTCACGATATATATTGAAAATGTGTGCGCTAAACCAATGTTGGCCGAGCAAAACCTTCAATGATAAAAAGTATTGCATAATGTGTACTTATCTTAAGTTTTCAATACAACAAAATGTATACTTACTTGATAAATTAATTTATTTCATGATGGTGAGAGTCCACAAGTCATGATCAAACTCCAGTCCCCTAGGAGGAGGCAAAAACACCCAACATAACAGAGTTTTTAATCCCTTCCACTTCCCCATGAACCCTCAGTCATACATATGGCCAAGAGAAAGAGGAAGTTAGAAAAGCAGGAAAGGCATAACAGGGTAAGTGAAGTGCAAACCGGTAATGCTGCAAACTATACAAAAACAAAAAACAGAAAGGATCTGATGAACTTTAACCATCATGAAAATAGTGCATTTATCAGCTAAGCAATGCATTTTGTTTTATTTCATAAGATGGTGAATGTCCACAAGCCATCACATGTGGAATCTTATACCCAAAGCTGTGGAGTCCACAAGACCACCATGAAATAAGGTGGGAAAAGGTTACATTTTTTCTTTCATGATTTAGAAAGAGCATGCAATTTTAAACAACTTTCTAATTTACTTATAATATCTAATTTGCTTTATTTGCTTGATATCCTTTGCTAAAAAGCATATCAAGATAGGCTCAGTAGCTACTGATGAGTGGCTGCACATAGTTGCCTTGTGTGATTGGTTAACCCATGTGCATTGCTATTTCTTTAACAAATGGTATCTAAAGAATGAAGCAAATTAAATAATAGAAGTAAATTGGAATGTTGTTTAAAATTGTATTCTCTATCTGAATCATGAAATATTTTTGGGGGGTTTAATGTCCCTTTAAGGCAGGTATGGTACTAAATAGGCTTTCCTGTTAAGAAAGTATGTACAGAGGATAAAGTGGCTGCCTTACAAATTTGCTCAATTAAAGTTTTGTTCCTGAAAACCCAAGAGGTGGCAACAGCTCTAGTAGAGTGAGCAGTATTTCACTCTGGGGGACACTTCCCCACTACCTATTAGGCTTTCCAAATTAAGACCTTAAGCCAAGTGGCTAAAGCATTTGCTGTAGCTTTCTGGTTCTTGTGGAGACCAGAAAAATAAAAAAATAAGGAAAAATTATTTCTAAATTATTTAGTAGCCTGAAGATAAAATTTCAAGGCAATGACAACATCTAAGTTGTGAAGAAGTCTCTCTTAGAATTTTTAGGAGTAGGGCAGAGACTAGAAACCATAATATCCTGATTATTGTTATACAAAGATACTATCTAAGGCAGGAAAGAATAGTTGGTTGTCAAAACTGTCTTGTCCTAATAAAAATAAAAAAAAAAGTAAGGAGATTTACAGGATAGGGCAGAAATTTCAGACACTCTCCTGACTAAGAAAAATGGCTAAGAGAAATAGAACCTTCCAGGATAACAGTTGAATATCTAGACCGTGCATACGCTCAATGGTTGAGCTTGTAAAACTCTCAGAACCAGCTTAAGATTTCATTATTCTGACCAAGGCTTGAACAAAGGCTCAAATGTCAGTACGCTTTTTTTTTATACAAGACCGACAAGACTGAAATTTGTCCAGTATGGGAACTTGCTGATAAAACTTTTACAGACCATCCTATAAGATATGTAATACTTGAGGAATTCAAAGACAATACCAATGGTATTTATTAGATCCATATTCCATACCAGGTAAGGAAAGTCATCCACACCTGGTGATAAATGCACCTGGTTACATGATTTCTTGCTTGAATTAAAGTATTAGTTACTTGGTCAGAGAAGATTAGGTGGTTAATCTTTAAACTGTCAAATTTAGAGATTTGAGGTCTTATATCTTTTTTAAACAACTCATCAATGGCATAAATGAGTGGTGGGAAACATTCTTACAAGGTAAATACAGTTATTATTATTATTATTATTCTTTATTTATAAAGCGCCAACAGATTCCGCAGCGCTGTTCATAGGTAACAAAGATAAAAGGACAGTACAATATGAGACACCAGACAAAATTTAACAAACAAATACAGGAGGAATTGGGAGCCCTGTTCCCGTGGGAACTTACAATCTAAATGGGTAGGAGGGTGAGAAACAGGAGGTGGGGACTGCAAAGGTGGGAATGATGTTAGTGTGAAGTTAGATGAGGGCAACTATTAGGCAAGTGGAATTCATTAGCTACTGATTTGGTTATAGGCTTCCCTGAACAAGAAGGTCTTTAGGGAGCGTTTAAAGGAGGAGAGGTTGGGGGAAAGTCTGACAGCACGAGGAAGTGCGTTCCAGAGGGTTGGTGCAGCACGAGAGAAGTCCTGTAGTCTAGCATGAGAGGAGGTGATGGTAGAAGAGGCAAGAAGTAGATCGTTGTTGGTTCTTAGGGGACGGGCTGGAGTATATTTGTTGATGAGTGAGGACAGGTATGGGGGGGCTGCATTGGTAAGGGCTTTGTAGGTCAAAGTGAGAATTTTGAATTTAATTCTGCTGTGAATGGGGAGCCAGTGAAGGGACTCACAGAGGGGTGCGGCAGATACAGAGCGTCGGGAGAGGTGGATTAGCCTAGCAGAGGTATTTAGGATGAATCCACAGGATACACTGGCAAGCTGACCAAGGGAATGCAACCGAAGACGCCCCAGAATTATATAAAATATTTGTATAATAAATCATTGCTATCTATACAGTGTCTGTCCATTAGTAAATCAAATTTAATTAACACATTTTTGTAAGTAGTGGATTGGATAGTACTTCCTCGACCCATTTTGCTGTAACTCTTGGTTGCATACGGGTGGTTGGACACAACTACTATATAGCGTGCAAAGCTCTCTCCCATGAACTCTAAAGAACAGGCTAAGGGCCTGATTTGGCTGAATCCGCCCAAGGTTTCCAGGTCACCGGTAACTGAAGTTAAGAAACAGCGGTCGTAAGAAAGCTGCTCCTTAACTTCTCCGCTACCTTTTAGTTGGTGGACTGCATGATTGACACACTCTGCTAGCAGCCGATTGGTGCAAATGTGCAGTGGGCGGCATTGCACAAGCATTTTAAAGCTACATCTGTCTGCCCAGCACTTGATAAATTGTCCCCTATGTAACCACAATTTGTGCTTACATGTGGGAAATCATGCTCCGTTTGTGCATGCGACCATTTATAATTTAGTACATGAAAGAACATGAAATCCAATTCGATTCAGATAGAGCATACAATTTTAAACAACTTTACAATTTACTATTATCTAATTTAGTTGCTTCTCTTAGTATCCAATGTTGAGAAGCAGATAAGATCAGGAGCAGCAATACACTACTGGGAGCTAGCTGCTGATTGGTGGTTGCACATATATGCCTCTTGTTATTGGCTCACCCATTGTGCTCAGCTAGGCCCCAGTAATACATTGTTGCTCCTTCAACAAAGAATACCAAGAATATGAAGCAAAAATGACAGAAATAAATGTTTTTAAAACTGTATGCTCTATCAGAATTATAAAAGAACAAAAAAATACCTCTTTCTGGGGCAGTGGAAAAACATAAATTATGGGTGAAAGGTGCCAGAAGAATAAAAGGACACCCTACATAAAATTACGGGTGGGGAGCTGTGGACTCTTTCCATCAGAAGAAAAGGAAATTATCAGGTAAGCATAATTTATGTTTTTCTTCTTAAATGGAAAGAGTCCACAGCTGCATTCCTTACTATTGGGAAAACAATACCTTAGCTATAGAGGACACAAAATGCCAAGACAGGAGGGTACAAAAGGCGGCCCATACTGAGGGCACTAAGCCTGAACCTCAACCCAATAAAAACCATGCTTCATCTGAAGCCGATAATTTTTTTTTAAAGGAAAACCCCCAAGGACACTGACTCGCAGCTAGTCCAGAAGCCAAGCTAGAGCCCGCAAAACGTACTTGACTGAGCCAACAGTCCTCCAGGAGACACTGTCACCCAACAGACGGTCCCCAACCACTCACCCTCCACTAATGAAGGGAACATCTGCCATAACCCCTAAGGGGACAAGGCAAAGGAGATCCTAGGAAACCAAAAGATCCCCTCCAAAAAAGAACACCTCCAATAGTGAGCCCAACTTACAAAGAGCCAAAGGGGCCCACACAGGGAAAGGAGGCCACGCCTATACCAGCGAAACCCAGGATAAAACCGGGCACAGAGACAGAAAAACTTCTCTCCAACATCCTGCAAGTACTCAATGCAACCAAAAAGGCAAAGTCCTCCCAGTGTCGGAACATAGAATACCAAAGTATTCTTCCACAAAAAAATGTGTAAGAGACCCAGTCGAAAACCCCAAGTTGGAGAACACAGAGTCCATAACAGGACGACAGAGGGTACTTGCGTGAAAAAAGAAGCAGTCAAGCAAGAGAATACTGCAAAAGCAACCCCCAGACAGAGGGCACGCACCAGGCAACCTAAGCCGCCGGACCCACACACAGGTCTCTAAAAAGGGGAGCACAAAACCTCAATCAAGGCCCCCTGAGAAGGAGAGTATAGCTTCAGAGCCATAAGGAAGAGGAAACCCCCCTTTTTAAAAGCAATGGAGCAAATTGAAAGGAAAACCATATCTTAGCAGACTGAGCTAACAGGATAGACTCAACAAAGCCCACACATCAAGAGGAGACTGCGTCCTGAACGCAGTGCCTCAGACTACTCAGCCATCATGACCTGCAGACCCCACTCAGCTGAACCAACCCAGCCACAGGGATCCCTGACCGGGGAACAGAAGAATCCCGAAACAGGTACAGGAACGAGCTTAAGGATAGCACAGCATTCCCCACAGAGTACCAGTACAACACGACTCTGAAAACAGACAACAGGACCATAGACCTAAGGATCTAACAAAAAAAGGCCCAACAAGTCTGACTTGGAGCCAGCAAGACCCCAGGGGAAATCCATCCCTTTCAACCTCCCAACCAGAAAAAGACACAAGAAAGGACTCCGTCTCCCTATAGAGGAGAATATCCCCTAAAGAAAAGGGAAGAGGCCAAAAGGGCAAGAACTTTTCTCAAGGCCTGAAGCCACCGGCTAATGGGAAGAGAAATCCCCAGAAATCCTAGAAAAGAGAAATCCTAGAAAAGGACCCCCCAAGTAGCTTGCCAAGCAGAGACACAGCCAACCTATTCACTTGCAGAGCAGAGAATCCACAGGATACACTGGCAAGCTGACGAAGGTAATGCAACCGAAGACGCCCCAGAAGTTGGACATCCAGCACCAGCAGCTGGGTATGAACCAACAACTCTTGAGGTGCAAGTCACAAAGCTAACCCTAGAGCACCTGGGCTGCTCTGTTGCAAAGAGTAATAAATACTCCGAAAACCTGGCCACCATGACCAGGTCAGATAGATGGAGCAAGGACATAGCCCAAGTTCCCACTACTGTGGAACACCCCGACCAGCACTGAGATCCAAGATTCCAAAACAACCCAAGACTGGGTCAGGAAAGCCAAGCGAAGCCTCAGCAACCGGAAGTCTCAGGAAGAAAAACAGGTCCAGGCACCTAATAGTTCAGGCAACCTTACCCTAGAACATAACACCCCAACTGTCAAAAAAGCCAGACACAAGAGATATAAATGCATATTCAGAGAATACGGATAGCGAGAAGAACTCGAAAACCCAGACCAAAGGAAGGAACCACCCCTAGCTAAAGTCCAACGCTCCAAGAAGCAAGGCTAGAGGTCTTATGAAGAGACATCTCAAGGCCTCAGGACAACATAAGTGATACCTAGAGGTCAAAAAACCCTTCTAGCAGGGCTAGTCTCCCCATCACTTCCACATCAGCAGAGGACACAGGGAAGAGAAAGGCGCTAAGCCTTCCTAGCTTTGGGAAACCCCAAGCTAAGCAAAGTCCCCACAGGGATCAACCATCACCCGGAAATACAGATCCCTAAAAGGAGATCGAACTCACCCAGAAACAATGGAAGGAGACCCAAAGGTCTCATCACTCAAACAGACAGTACACGTCAAGAGTAAGAGCTGTATCTAGATACACTATAAATAGTGTATGCGCACACCTGCAAGGTGCCTAGAGCTGCAACTGGTTTTAAAATGAAAACCCTCCGCATGCTAGACAGCCTGTTCTGATACAAGCTGTTGGATCAAGCCCACAAGGGCAATCCAGAGCCCTAAAACCGAAGGCCAAAACGGTCAAATTGCGGCAATGGGGCGCTAAGCCCTCCAACCCTCCACCGCATGGGGGGAAAACACTAGGTTCTGATGATATCAGATGTCAGATAGAGTGACTCAGCGGAAAAACTCCCCTGACCCGGTCATCTATGACTGAAAGCTATAAGGACTGAAAGAACCCTTCCCACCTTACGGACCTCTCAAATGCTTAGTTGAACATGAAAACCAATGATAACCTGAGCACTCGCCGCTTCTACCATACCAGCCAAGCAGAACAGCGCCACGTGTCTGAACAGCTGCAAGACTGAACGGACCCAACAGGACCAGCCTGCACTTAGGGTCCTGACCGGCAAGCTGCATAAATTCTCCCTCATAGGGGAAAAAAAGAAAACAGACATTTTAACATTGGACTAACATGTCCAAAACAACTTCTGAAGAAGAACAAAGAGTATCGATCACAGAGAGTTCCCGAAGGAAACAAAACTAAATAAAAGACATCCCATCAGATACAAATGAAAAATAAGGCAACCTGGAGGTTAGCACCCAAAAAGACATAGGCCTACCCATAGGACCAGCCAAACGGAGCCCTATCTTCCAAAAAACTGAGAAAGATCTCAATCAAATGACAATCAGGAGATTACCTCATCCCCACATGTCTAATGAGGTGTACCATTCGAATTAGCAGACTGAAAATCCCCGTACCTAGTAACGATATGGTCATTCAATAACTGAAAAACATGTCTGAGCAATACGCGAAGGCGCGCAATCCTGTAACGAAAGGCACAGTACTCAACTGTAGAAGCCCTCCCCATGACGGAAGGTCCGGGACAATAGGGCACAAGCACATTCTCAAATGCCTGGACTCTGCAGAGGAACAATTGCCAACATTATGTGGAAACGAAAACGTGCTGCAACATCCGGGGGGAACACGCCACCCTGCATGGAGGAATCATAAACTGGGTTACCCGCATGTTTAGAAGTATGAATTGGTAGGGAACTCGCCTCTCGGAGGACAGGACCCCCAGAGGCGGATGGCTCAGCTGTCCCTTGATTCCCCGAGCCCGAGGAACAAGGCACTCTCATATGGCATACGGAACAAAACTGGTTGACGTGTCAACGAGGCCAATCCGGATTCGTCACCGGACACAGAATCTGAAATCAAAATCTTAGAATCCTCCGTAACTGAATCTGAAATTAGCACAGTCTCAGCATCAGAATCCTCCATAACTGGATAGAGGATACATAAATATGGACTTAAGTAAAACCCAAAAACGGCACCTGACACCCACAATGGCTGGGGCACTCACCACCTCCTATGACCAGACCCCTGCGGACTAGAATATTTCCTTCGACACACGGTCAGGAATGCAGAAATGGAAAACGGAACGGAACCACGCCCGATCACAAGGTGAACCGTAACAGTCCAAAAAAGTGTGCATAGTCAAAAGGCTGCGTCGCTTCCAAAGGCATCAATGTTCCAAACCACGAGCCCATAAACATCACACATAAGCAGGTTGAATCACATAACACACATGATTATAAACCCCCCTGTTCAATAACCCCCCCAAGGATATATTAACCCTCGATTCCAAAATACTAAAAGAGACTCACTGAGACCCTTATGTTAAGTTAGACCCCCAAGGTGGTAGCCTCTCGGGAAAACATTCACATTACAGTACATTCAGAAATAAAGTAAAATTAAACGATTTTACCGGAATCTACGTCGTGGAACAAGAACACAGCCTTTCAAGTGTGACGAATAGTAGCATCGCCTCCGCCATGGACTTGAGAGAAGAAAGCAGACAGCGGAGCGAAGTTCGACAACGCCGATTGCTTGATGAGCTGTAAACATGAGTCGGGATCGTTTCGCAGAAAGACTCTCCCTGCATCTCCGGACTCTAACTTTCATCCAAGCCCTCACTGAGAGACTGACAGGACTACTTAAAACTCCTGTCCCATGCTGAAGAGTACTACCCTCCATAAGAGACAAAAAACAAAAATTAAAAATTCTGACACTTCTCTGCCAACCTCCTGGGACGAAAGGCAAAGAATGACTGGGGGGTGAGGGAAGTGGGAGGAGAATTTAAGCCTTTGGCTGGGGTGTCTTTGCCTCCTCCTGGTGGCCAGGTTCATAATTCCCAAAAGTAATGAATGCAGCTGTGGAATCTTTTCATTTAAGAAGAAAAACCACAGTTTTCAAAGTTAAATTAGAGAAAAAGCAGGCAAATAATAATAAAAAAAATAATAATGAAAGTACATTATAATGTATTATTTACTTTACACAATGAATCATTTTACAGAGAAATTAGTTTTGAGGTTACTGTTCTAGTCTAGTATATGTGTAGGCCAGGTAAAAATACAACATTAGAGGCATTAAATATATCATTTGTTTAATCTAAAAAGACATTTCAAAGTATTGTAAAACAGATGTTCTATGTTTAAAAAAAACAACACTTTGTTTGGGTGTATCACTGTCCACCAATGAACCCAAGGGTCATCATCACCTTCTTTACTAGACAACAGGGAGGTACATGAGAGAGATGATGGGGAATTGTGTGCAGCCACTGCCTCCCTCTCTCTACCAATAAGAGAGCAAGAGCCCCATCACTTTTCACGCATAAGGTAGAATATACTACTGACTGAAGTTTAGGGATAACTTGAAACTGTAGATATCAAGGAGGCAATGTCAAAGGGAAGGAGGACAACATATATATAGTCACAGTTATAATGTTAGTACAAATGTATGGTTTTGCCGTTGTTAGCAGATAAAGTCAATTAGGGAAATGTATGTAGCAGGGTTAACCTTAAAAACCAGCAGGGTGCATTTACATTTCTGACAATTTAAACAAACAAACAAAAAAAATAACTCAGAGCTAAATTACATGAAAGGTTGCAAAGGTCTCAGTTGAAACTGGGTCATACATCTAGATGGCCCATCTGGCCTAATCCGTAGAGGCATTGCTATCAGGGGCCTGGTAGGCTTGGACTCCACCTGCATCCTGTCTGGCCCCTCTGTGTTCTTCTATCCATGCAAAAATAAGGGCTCCTAGTGTGCAGAAAGTGTAAGGATTCACCTTTACAAACATATTGACAGGGTTTCCATTCCAAGATAGCAACCAAAGTGTTGTCGTCCAGAAAAAACTGCAACCACATTTGTACATTAATGCAGCACAAGCACATATAATCTGGTGTGGCTTAACCAATGGAGAAAGATGACTCACAGTCACATAGAAGTAGCTCATCTTGCAGTTGCTGGCTTAGCCTCCATTTATTGCAAACAGCCAGAAAGGGAGCTATTGAAATGGAGAGGGGAGGGGAGGGGGGAACAGCTTTTGCCCTGGTGCCTAACAAGGTCTAGTTATGCCCCTCAAAGGGGGGCAATAAAATAATGAAAGTATAATGCAACATTATGCACATTTTACATAAAAACCTCAAGGCATTTACTGTCCCTTTAACTCAACAATACATACTAACAGATGAATGAACACAAATAAAATAATCTAAAGGACAAATCATAAGTATAAAATTAATAGGCAATCCTAACAATTGAGCTATTTCCACAATTTTCAACAAACGCGTTAAACAAAAGGTCTATTACCACCTTATGTAAACCAAAATAATCCACAAATTATGCTATAGCAATCAGTGTCATTGTTTATTTAAATTAGGGACACAATTTCAAACTTTTACTCATTAACAAAGGAAATAAATAAAAAATGCTATGCAAAGAATTTGCTAACAGTCCACACTATCTTAATTTAAGAATTATTTAAGCAGCTATTGAAGTTGAAGAGTACAAATATTTCTGGCACTTATGATTAAAAGATAATTAGTAGTTGATCTTATAGTATTTTTTTTTTATTACAACATATTTGTTCTCCTCAAAGTATTTCATGGCATATTTAAACCATCGGTTATCTAAGTGTACGTGGGAGATAATCTTTAATACGTAAGGAACATGTACAAAATGTGCCTTTAATAGTCATTTAGAATTGTATTTATAGCTACTCTATTTCTGTACTTCTTGCTGATCATCAGGTAAGAGCCCTGGATTACATAATTTCTACTTTTTCTGCTGGCTTTTCAGTTGCTATAATTTGTTGAGCAACATAATATTAAAAGGAAAATAATTACAAGACATTTCAGTTGTCTTTTTCTAGAATTATATATCAGCCAAGTCTAAACATTTTTTTTAAAAATTAACATCTTATTACAGCATTTGTTTTTTAACAGCCAAACTGCATCCACCACTCTCCTTATTTGGAAGAGCCAATTTGGGCTTGAGTCTGTAGACAACAAGGGTAGCCACAGTCATAATATTAGTATAAAAAAAAACATTAAATGAACATTAATTGTTCTGCAATTAGGGAAATATATGTAGCAAGGTTACACTTAAAGGGACAGTCTACTCCAAAAATTTAAAAATAGATAATCCCTTTATTACCCATTCCCCAGTTTTGCATAACCAACACAATTATATCAATATACTTTTGACCTTGTATCTAAGTCTCTGCAATCTGCCCCCTTATTTCAGTTATTTTGACAGACTTGCATTTTAGCCAATCAGTGCTGACTCCTAGGTAGCTCCACAGGAGTGAGCACAATGTTATCTATACGACACACATGAACTAGCTGTGCAAAACTGTCAAAATGCACTGAGATATGAGGCACCTTTAAAGGCTAAGAAATTGGCATATGAGTCTACCTAGGTTTAGCTTTCAACAAAGAATACCAAGTGAACAAAGCAAATGTGATTATAAAAGTAAATTGGGAAGTTGTTTAAAATCGCATGCCTTATCTGAATCATGAAAGTTTCATTTTGACTAGAATGTCCCTTTAAGGGAGTAAAATAATTAATAAAAATACAGCAGTTATTTTGCTATGGATAACTAAAGATTTTTTTAAAATTTTAGGATGTTTACTGTCCCTTTAACAGACAAAGTCAATGTGAACACTAGCATACAAATCATTACATACACTGGGGGTAGATTTATTATATGTTGGACGAACATGTCCGCCTGACATTGCTAAATGCTGACAGCATACGCTGTCGGCATTTAACATTGTACAAGCATTTCTGGTGAAATGCTTATGCAATCCCGTCCCCTGCACATTCGTGGCCAATCAGCCGCTAGCAGGGGGTGTAAATCATCCCGATCTGATCGGGATGATTGCTGTCTGCCACCTCAGAGGTGGCGGATGAGTTAAGGAGCAGCGGTCTTAAGACCGCTGCTTCTTAACTTAAGTTTCCGGTGGACCTGAAACTTCGGGGGTAGATTGCAGCCTCTGCTGCTTGAAAAATCTACCCCGCTATATCAACAATTACTACTTTTAGCCATCAATCAGTAAGCGCTACCCAGGTGCTGAACCAAAGATGGGCCGGCTTATAAGCTTACATTCCTGCTTTTTCAAATAAAGATACCACGAGAACAAAGAAAAAATTATAATAGGAGTAAATCAGAAAGTTGCTTAAAATTGCATGCTCTATCTGATTCAAGAAAACATTTGGGCTCAGTGTCCATTTCAGCGCTGCATTACAAAAGTTTTAAAAGTAATGAAACAAAAGAAAGATTTGGTGTTATATTTTGAAAAGTGGAATGAGCAGATACGTTTATTTTTTATCAAATTGGTTCAGTTTATACCATGATATTCTGACTTTTTCTTGTTAAAATAAGTTTACGTGCAAATGCCTATATTTTTAGATATACCTTACCACATAGGGGCATATCTATCAAGCTCCGTATGGGTCTGGGTCTGAAGAACGCTGCTCCATAAACTGTCCGTCTGCTCTGAGGAGGAGGACAGACATCGCCACAATTCAACCCGATCGAATATGATCTGGTTGACTGACACCCCCCTGCTAGCGGCCGATTGGCCGCGAATCTGCAGGGTGTGGCGTTGCACAAGCAGTTCACAAGTGTTGCTGGTGCAATGCTGAATGCGGAGAGCGTATTGCTCTCAGCATTCAGCGAGGTCTGTCGGACATGATCTGCAATGCCGGCTCATGTTCGAAAGGCCTTTCATAAATAGGCCCCATAGAATCAATGTTGTTCTTACTTAGCTGGTAACTATACCATATCATGACACTATAAAATGTTCTATTGGTTTTGTTTTGATTCATTTATTTTATTCTTTTTATTTTGATGTTTCATTTTTTTTCACAAGATACAACGGGGCTGATTTATAAATGTCTAGCGGACATGATATGCTGTAGCGTATCATGTCCGCCAGACATCGCTGAATGACGACAGCATACGCTGTTGGCATTTAACATTGCACAAGCAGTTCTAGTGAACTGCTTGTGCAATGCCGCCCCCTGCAGATTCGCGGCCAATCGGCCACTAGCAGGGGGTGTCTTAAGACCACTGCTTCTTAACTCCTGTTTCCGGCAAGCATAAAGGCAGGGGTATTTGGCCCCATTCTGGCCATGATAAATCGGCCCCAAGATGTGCATTTGCTTCACTTTGTGCACGAGTTGCCGAATATGTTTGCAGGCAGCAGAATTTGTCTTATTTCAGAGCCGTATTTCTCTTTGTGAAAATGCAACACACAAAGAACTGGATTTGCACAGATCTCTGTGTGTTACACTTTTACATGAAGAAATACGGCTCTGAATGTCAAATGCTGCTGTCCATAACCATAAAGATACAATGTAATAGCTGTTCTATATTTTGGGAATGTCACAGACAATTTAAATAGTCAACACCCTTCATATTAGGCAGCTGAAACACTCCTGCAGGGAAGAAACTTTGGGGCTGAATTATCAAGCTCCGAATTGAGCTTGATGCCCCTGTTTCCGCACGAGCCTTAAAGGGACAGTCAACACCAGAATTGTTGTTGTTTTAGAAGATAGATAATCCCTTTATTACCTATTCCCCAGTTTTGCATAACCAACACTGTAATATTAATATACTTTTTACCTCTGTGATTAATTTGTATCTAAGCATCTTCTGACAGCCCCCTGATGACATGACATTTTATTTATTATCTATTGACTTTAATTTTAGCCAATTAGTGCAGTGTCTGCCACAATCCACGGGCGTGATCACAATGTTATCTATATGGTTTACATGAAGTAGCTCTCCCCTGTTGTGAAAAGCAAATAAAAAAGCATGTGATAAGAGGCGGCCTTCAAGGGCTTAGAAATTATTATAGCATTCCTAGGCTTAGTTTTCAACTAAGAATATGAAGAGTACAAAGCAAAATTGGTGATAAAAGTAAATTGGAAAGTTGTTTAATATTACATGCCCTATTTGAAACATGAAAGTTTTTTTTGGACTTGACTGTCCCTTTTAGGCTCGTCGGAAACAGCAGTTATGAAGCAGCGGTCTAAATAAATATTGAAAACTGCCATTTTTAAGCTAAATTTGAGGGATTTATTTCTTCAGAGCAGCCCAGTGTTTCCTTTTCTTAAATGCAGAGTGGATTTTGTGTTTCTGATTTCCTTTATATGGCTAACCAGAGGCACCAAACTAAAGTGAAATTGGAGACTCTGTGTAGCATTACCCTAAGCACAGATCATAACAGAATAACTGCAGTATGCACTCCAGATGTCAAGTCTCTCTGGGAGAGGGGGAAAACCACAATTTGCAGAGGTAAATTACAGCCAGCATCAAAGAAAATAAATATATTCTGTGCATTTTTTTTAACTATGTTTAATTAAAGGGATAAAAAAGGTCAAAATTGAAATGTACAAGGGTGTATTTCAATGTGAAATAGAAGCATTTTTGGATATTCTTCCTTCAGCAAAAAATGCTTCTAGTAAAAGTTAATATTGTTTTTCTGTGGCATATGCACATAGCCTGTAAGGGCTTGTGCACCAGTATTCAAACACCACAAGCAATACACACTATATTCAGCTCTCTGAGCTTGAATACTTGTGCACAGGCCCTCACAGGATATGTGTGTTTGTTGCAGAAAAAAACATAATAACTTTATATAAAAGCATTATTGCTATTGGATGTATATTGCAAAAATGCTTCTATTTCACATTGAATTCCTATCCCTTTAAAACATTCTATGGAGGGGTTAGGTTTGTGTATAATGTCCCTTTAAATCTAGTAATTGTATGTTTACCTTGAGGACAGGATAGTGTGTCTGTAATCCAGTGCTCTGATGCCTATAAAATTGCACTTTCTGCTTTGCCCATGGCATTGCTGGATAGTTCAGAGCATCCTGTAACATTACAACTAGCTAGACTAATTGTAAAGAAGTACACAATTCAGTATAGAAGGATTAGCTCCACAATAAGAAGTATATATTAAAGGGACATAAAACCCAATTTTTTTCTTTCATGATTCAGATAAAGCATGCAATTTTAAACAACTTTCTAATTTACTTCTATTATCAAATTTGCTTCATTCTCTTGATATCCTTTGCTGGAAAGCATATCTAGATACGCTCAGTAGCTGCTGATTGGTGGATGCACATAGATGCCTCGAGTGATTGGCTCACTCATGTGCATTGCTATTTCTTCAACAAAGGATATCTAAAGAATGAAGCACGTTAGATAATAGAAGTAAATTGGAATGTTGTTAAAAATTGTATTCTCTATCTGAATCATGAAAGAAAAATGTTGGGTTTAATGTCCCTTTAACTCAGCAAGACTGATTAGGAATTTATTAGAAACATATTATTCCATTGCATTCACACATTACTATCTTTATTAGAAAATATAAGTCACAGCCAGGAATAATCATTCATACAATAGCTTAAGCTAAGTTTAAAAACACTTTAACCAGGTTAGTATTAAATATAAAGTTGTCAAAGAGATACTCATGGATAATAAATGTCAGCCAACAGTTAAAAATAAAATAAACTAAGCCCTTACAATCCGAGGGCTAAATTAAGCTTATATTTTTATAATTAATGAGACTGTTGGGCTGAAGTAAGTAGTAAGAGTATACCAGTTAAAGGGACACTGAACCCAATCTTTTTATATCATGATTCAGATAGAGCATGCAATTTTAAGCAACTTTTTAATTTACTCCTATTATCAAATTCTTTTCATTCTCTTGGTATCTTATATTTGAAATGCAAGAATGTAAGTTTAGATGCCGGTCCATTTTTGCTGAACACGCTGTGTTGTTCTTGCTGATTGGTGGGTAAATTCACCTACCAATAAACAAGTGCTTTCCATGGTTCTGAACTAAAAAAATAGCTTAGATCAGTGATTTTTAACCTTTTTTTTGCTGTGGCACACTTTTTTACATTTAAAAAATCCTGTGGCACACCACCATCCCAAAATTTAAAAAAAAATCACACATTGTAGCCTAATACAGCATATATATATACACATACACACAAACACACACATACTGTATGTATTGTGCTGTTATGCCATTCCTCCTACAAACTACCCCTGCACTGGGAGTAAAAAACAAGCAAAGTTTAAAAAATATGTCACACTGTTGTCAGTCTGCCGTGGCACACCTGAGGATCTCTCACGGCACACTAGTGTGCCACGGCACACTGGTTGAAAAACACTGGCTTAGATTCCTTCTTTTTCAAATAAAGATAGCAAGAGAACGAAGAAAAATTGATAATAGGAGTAAATTAGAAAGTTGTTTAAAATTGCATGCTCTATCTGAATCATGGAAGAAAAAATTTGGGTTCAGTGTCCCTTTAACTATTATTTAACCATGGTATCAAATGCCGGGCGGACATAATTCACTGTAGCGAATCATGTCAACCCGTCATCGCTAAATACCGACAGCATACGCTAGCAAGGGGTGTCAATTATCCTGATCGTATCTTACGACCGCTGCTTCTTAACTTAGGTTTCACCCTATATCTGAATTATGAAAGTTTAATTTTGACTAGACTATCCCTTTATTTTTTTTTACTTTAGTGTCAAAACTGACAAACCACTAAATTAATATTAAAGGGCTTAGTAAAACTGAGGCTATGGGTATTTTACATAAAATGGAAAATTCAAGAACAAGGGGTCATGATCTCAAGCTAAAGGGTAGTAGATTCAGGAGTAATTAGAGGAAGCACTTCTTTACAGAAAGAGTGATTGATTTATGGAATAAACTTCCTCAAGAGGTAGTAATGACAAACACTGTTGGGGTAACTTGAATTAAGATTAAAGTGATTGCACCTCTTACTAGAGATTTAACATAGGGTCTGTTACCGTTCCAAATAAGGTTGATGGCCCTGGATTTACTCAGTTATATGTGGTATGGTGATATGTATCATAAATACTACATTACAAGTTTGTTAGTTAAAGGAACTAAACACAAAACAATACTCTATAAGCCCCCAAAAAAGACCCCTAAATCAATTGGAGTTAGAAAAAGAAAAGCACAAATTAAAACATAAATCTTTATTAGAGCATATAAAAATCTGGGTATATTAAAACTAAAATGCTGGCGAAAATTCCAGTTAAAAAACTGGATATCATAAACTAGAGCACTGTAATATTGGTATAATGGACTGTCAAATTGGCAAGACTAATGAACTACTTGGCCTGCACTATTAGCCACTGAATTATACAGATTAGAGTCAAATAATTTATAAATTCGTCAGTGAGTTATGAAAATAAATTAGACTCTAATTACTGATGTAATCATAAAACTATCTATGTATTTAGCTGTGGTCAATAGCGGGTAAAAAACTCCACTACTAGATTATCGCCTACGATAAACACATAGGTAAAGTAGTGAAGCAGCCTCAATATTAATGGTGCTGTCTTGTGATTATTCTGACTAGATTTATAGATAAATTGAAATTCAAGAAATAATCAGTATGATGAAACAGCAGATTGTATTTAATGTTTTCTTGCATTCATAAAACCTGGTATAGAGGGCTTAGTAAAACTGAGGCTGAGTGTATTTTACATAAAATGGAAAATTCAAGCACAAGGGGTCATGATCTCAAGATAAAGGCTAGTAGATTCAGGAGTAATTTGAGGAAGTACTTCTTTACAGAAAGAGTGATTGATTTATGGAATAAACTTTCTTAAGAGGTAGTAATGACAAACACTGTTGGGGACATTAAAAATGCCTGGGACAAGCATAAGGCTATCCTACAAATTAGATAAGTTTATACTGTTAGGTAATATTGGGCATATTTGCTGGACCTAATATGTTAATGTTTATACTGTTATGACCATCCCTTTACTAAATGCCATTTTCCCCACTTTTCTTCAGCAAGGAGTACAACCCATGAGAAGCTATATTTGCCACAGAAAAGAGCTCCAGTCCTGGCAGTGTATTCAGTTCTGCATACCAGTCACCCATGCTCAGATACATGGAGTCACGGTGAGAGTGTCAGCACTGGAGCAAGCTCAATGCAGTCTATAGAACAGCGGGAAGGTTCTATACAGCAGATGAACCGGGGGGAGGTATCTTGCAGAGGGGGCATTACAAGGTCAATTTACGATAATAAAGCAGTGTTATGCTTTCCAGCTTTAGCATCAAGGATGGTTATGTGTAACAAGCCAGAAATGTTTTTTTCCTGTTTATTGTCCCTTTAAAGGACCACTCAATGCAGTAGAATTACATAATTAACAAGTACTTAAAGGGACAGTCAACACCAGAATTGTTGTTGTTTTAAAAGTTAGATAATCCCTTTATTACCCATTCCCCAGTTTTGCATAACCAACACAGTTATAATTATACATGTTTTACCTCTGTAATTATCTTGTATCTAAGCATCAGCAGACTGCCACCTTATTTGAGTTCTTTTGACAGACTTGCATTTTAGCCAATCAGAGCTGTATCCATGGCAAACTCACGTGCATGAGCTCAATGTTATCTATATGAAACACATGAACTAATGCCCTCTAGTGGTGAAAAACTATCAAAATGTATTAAGATTAGAGGTGGCCTTCAAGGTCTAAGAAATTAACATATGCACCTCCTAGGCTTAGCTTTCAACTAAGAATACCAAGAGAACAAAGCAAAATTGGTGATAAAAGTTAATTGGAAAATTGTTTAAAATTGCATGCCCTATTTGAATCATGAAAGTTTTTTTTGGACTTGACTGTCCCTTTAATAAAAAGACAATGCAGTAGCACTTTAAAATAAGAAGTAGATTTTTTTCTGACAAATGTATTTTTTCTACCATTTTCCAGCCCCCTGTATCATGTGACAGACATCAGCCAATCACAGACTAGTATACGTATACCCTGTGAGCTTGTGCACACGCTCAGTAGGGTCTTGTTCCCCGGAAAGTGTGCATATAAAAGGACTGTGCAAAATCTGAAAATTTAAGTAAATTGGAAAGTGTCTTAAAAATGCATGTGTTACCTGAATCATAAAAGTTTATTTTGACTTGAGTGTCCCTTTAAGAATAAAACTTATAGTACTTACAGTAAGTAGCTATAGATGGACGATATTTTGGATTTCCTTTAAAACTAAAGTGTTGTACTAGGAATAAGAGGTACTACTACAAGACAGGAATTACAGGCGCCAAACAAAGTTGCTGACATTTAAAAAAAAAGAACATATTTCTAACAAAGAGAATGTTCTACTAAGGCATGCCTGACACTTAATTGTGATCAATCATATAGCTGGTTAATGTTTTCTGGCAGTTATTAAGCTTCTGTTTCCAAACAAAAGGATTATCTACCAAAACAGACACATTCATAGAAAGGTGGATTTAACACTTTGTTCTGACAACTCATTAAGACAAATTAGAAAACAGTTTAGCTTACTCTCTTGCTCTCCACATTACTTGGTGAAGACTTGCAGTGACCCACATCTGTAACAATAGGAATTAAGTTAAAGGCCACTGTCTATGTAGTTAGAAGCAGGGCATTTTTTTATTGTCTATGGTCATCCAACACAACAGAGCAAATTGCCTGCTCATGAATTTTGGGCTTTCATCTGTAGTGGTGGGAACCTTTGCCCTATCAGTGTCTGGATTAAAATGTAATCCTTTCTGGTTGTATGTTTAACATGTAACAGGCACACAGAAAAACAGATATCCATTGGCAACATTTGTAGAGTTTCTGGAATTTTAATGTAGTCACAGTTGCAGAATAATATTATACCATCTCTATTTGTGTTAAAAGTTTGGTAACTATATCAAATGTATTCTGTACATTTGTTTAAAATCTGCTGTAATCTGCTGATACAGTAGCAAAAAGTTTCAATGCTGAATCATTATTTAGAGTACATTAAAAAAAAGAATCCTACATTTTATAATATATTTTTTTAAACATCAACATGCAGTGCAATCAACATGCAGTGCAATTGTGCAGACGTAATCCTCAATTTAAGTGAAAAAGGAGTTGTGTAAATGCCTCTTTACTCAGTGGTGGTATGGCAAAATATTACAAATAAATATATATAATCACTTTCAAGAATAGAATTGTAAGTACTTCTTGTTTTTTTTTTTAAAGAAACTTTCAATCTGAATATTCCAAGGCTTCGGTTTTTCAGCCTCTTACTTAAAACCATTTGTTTGTAGAAAATATCTTCCCCTACTGATTTTACAAGTACAAGATGTTCTTATTTTCAATGCAATAAAAAACATAATAAATAGAATAAACTATTTTACACTTAAAACTGGGAGAGTTGAGGTTTAAAACATGTGTGGAAAATGTACCTTTATATATGTTTATATATCCCTTTATTACCCATTCCCCAGTTTTGCATAACCAACACAGTTATAATTATACACGTTATAATATATATTATTTGCTTTATATATAAATATACATGATACTTGCACTTAAATATAACATACAGGGGTCGTGAATTCCTTGTCTAGCATCCCTTTATAATTAACAGAAGTGAAATTACAATATTTAAATTGTACTTAAATGTAAAGTTACAATGGGTTAATGAAGACTTAGGCCTCAATGTACTAAGCAGCGGATGCTGGCTTTGAGCCCTTGCGGTACAAGCTTGCACATGTGACCACTGCATACCTTTTCCACCATCATTAATGTGGAGGAAATAAAGCACCCCAAACACGTTCGTTCAGGGGGGGGGTTGACAGGCTTAGGTGCAATGGTACATGCAGGCAGTAGATGTATAGGCCCCAAGTTATCAAGGTCTGGCGGACCTGATCCGATACTGCGGATCAGGTCCGACAGACCTCGCTGAATACGGCGAGCAATAAGCTCGCCGTATTCAGCATTGCACCAGCAGCTCACAAGAGCTGCTGGTTCAATGCCGCCCCCTGCTGACTCGCGGCCAATGGCCGCCAGCAGGGGGGTGTCAATCAACCCGATCGTACTTGATCGGGTTGATTTCCGGCGATGTCTGTCCGCCTGCTCAGAGCAGGCGGACAGGTTATGGAGCAGCGGTCTTTGTGACCGCTGCTTCATAACTGCTGTTACGGGGCATCAAGCTCCAATCGGAGCTTGATAAATATGCCCCATAGTGTCCAACGCCCATTCGCCATGATGTTAGGTGCACAGGTTCCCATATTAGGAATCTCGTCCACCCATCTTTAAGAAAAAAAGGCCTATAGTCTAGTCAGTGTTTTTAGAAAAATAACTTGGTTGTAGTTGCTGGTCAACGTGTGACTTACTAAGAACTTACTTATACAGAGAACATTTACTGACTAATTTATGTGATAATTATATATGCTATCTGAGGATGCAGAAAGTCAGACTTTCACTTTTCCCAAACAAGTGTCACAGCGACACCTATTAGTATCACTGGCACCCTGAGCATGCACAATCAGGTAATATTAATGCAAGCAAACCTATGACCATATGTTACTAGGTTAAATGAACTGTAGGAATTTACACAAAAATAGAATATTTCTAATAGAATTTTAATCTGTGATTCATTTCAAACAAATACAAAAGTAATAGTTACTAAGTAACAATAAGGGGGCACACTGGCAAAAAGCAATATGTGGCTATATATATATATATATATATATATATATATATATATATATATATATATATATATATATATATATATATATATATATATATATATATATATAAGTAAAGGGTAGTAGCAGGCTTACATCACTCAAACTAGCCGTTGTATTCCCATACAAGGGTAACTTCACTTTTGAAATTGAACTTCCTTATTATTGTGCTGGAAATTGAAAAAAATATTTCTGTGACTTTAAACAGGAACTGTCGATCTCTTTTTTTCATTTTTTGGATTTGAGAGCTCTCTCAATTATTGATGTTTATTTATTTAACTATTTATTTATGTTTGGGGATTCATAGTGCACTATGATAGGAAGTTGCAATATTTATGTCAATTTATGCCCTGTGGTTGCTCCAATAAATGCCTTATATATGCTCCTCCTTTGTTAGTTGTGATTTTACTGGTATTAGACATTGGTAACCCCTTTTATTGGTACATTGAGGTCTCTTAGAATCGCCAAGGCAACTCTCTTCCACTGTTTTGGCAATCCCGTAAAACTGAAAAATATAAATGACAAAAGGTGCCTCATAGGGTACTTACATCTACAATGGGTCAGACGAACAACAAAGTTACAAATGCATAGAAATGTGCGATTCGTTTCGGATCGATTCGGAAATTCGGCCGAATTCGTACAATTCGGGATTCGGATCAGATCGAATTAAAATAGTGCCGAATCTACCGAATAAATCCGAATTAGTTCGGATTTATTCGGTAGATTCGGATGGCCATGGATTACACTAGTATTGTAAAGTATATTAGGTTATATCACTCTGCTATGGGTTACATCTAATACACAGCACATCACACCTAACACTTACCGAAATTCCGAATTTCTGAACCGAACCTAGCCAAATTTTTTCGAATCCGAAACGAATTCGAACCGAATTGATTTGAATTTTTCCAAATTCGAATCGATCTGAACCGAAATTCGAAAAAATCTGAATCGATCCGAACCGAACCAAATTTTTTCGCCATGCACATGTCGTACTTTCGTGAAATTGAATGCCATCAGTAGTGCTCATGGAACGTGCTGGAAGATTAGAGATTTCCAGCTAAACTCAGCATGGCAATGCTGGAACAAAGCGGTCAAGGTGAAGTATCGTCCTCCTCCGTCCACAAAAACATCTGATGTTGGCGAGTGATGTCACCAAGTCAGTTAAAAGTTATTAAAAAAAACATCAGCTATCAGCTTCCCTGATGATCAAGTTGGATTTCTCCATCAGGGCAGAGAGGCCCTGTCTCTCAGGATAACTCAGATTGGACCACCTTGTGGGAATGGCAAGGCAAACATTCAAAATCCCTAATCACAGATTCTCTAAAAAAGGATATATAATGTTCTTGTTTTAAATTGGGGAAAGATTTATTTTGAAGGTCAGTGTGTATATAGTTTTCATATACAGTTTCATACACACAGTGACCTTCAAAATAAATCTGCCTTTCCCCCAATTTAAAACATACCCCAGATACCCCAACATACCAGAAAGGAAAGATAAAGCAGGGCAAAAGAAGTGCAAAACAGCATCGGGCACGCTGTTTAGTCACAGCTGGGCCGATCGCGCCATTTAACTAAATGTATCTTGCTCCTGCTACCAGACCAGAGCGGGAGAGAGCAACATTTAGTTAAATGGCATGATAGGGCCGGCTGTGACTAGACAGCGTGCCCGATGCGCTTAGGAAAAAACAGATCCGCTCAGTAGAGCCAGGAGTGGTTGTCTGTAAAAATAACTTTCGTAGGTAAATATCTCTTCTTTCCTTTGCTTAAGAAAGCTGACACTAGGCAAATGTTATATAATTCTGCACTATGTGCAGAATTATATAACATTATTTGGTGGGTTTACTGTCCCTTTAAATGGTCATATTTGTCTTAAACACTGTTAGCAAAAACAATCATACACACATCACTTCAAAATCTAAAGGATTTATTTTAAGGAACCAATTTTTCTTAACATTTGTATTAGCAGGCACACCTAGTCGCTCACAGGCATTCTCCTACCTGCAAGCGTCTTGGAACCGAGCCCAATCAGCCGATTTCTGACGAATAACCTCTAACACTAGAAATTCCAATCATGCAGTACTAACAGTCACCTAGATTTAGAGTTTTGCGTTAGAAGGGGTGCGTAGCTATGCGTGTTTTTTTTCCCCGCACCTTTTAAACAACGCTGGTATTTAGAGTTCTCTGAAGGGCTGCATTAGGCTCCAAAAAGGGAGCGTAGAGCATAATTTACCGCCACTTCAACTCTAAATACCAGCGTTGCTTACAGACGCGGCCAGCTTAAAAAACTTGCTCGTGCACGATATCCCCATAGGAAACAATGGGGCAGTTTGAGCTGAAAAAAAACCTAACACTTGCAAAAAAGCAGCGTTCAGCTCCTAACGCAGCCCCATTGTTTCCTATGGGGAAACACTTCCTAAGTCTGCACCTAACACTCTAACATGTACCCCGAGTCTAAACACCCCTAACCTTACACTTATTAACCCCTAATCTGCCAACCCCGCTATCGCTGCCCCCTGCATTTTATTATTAACCCCTAATCTACCGCTCTGTACACCGCCGCAACCTACATTATATGTACCCCGATTCTGCTGCCCCTAACATCGCCGACCCCTATATTATATTTATTAACCCCTAATCTGCCCCCCCCACGTAGCCGCTAACTAACTACACTTATTAACCCCTAATCTGCTGACCGGACCTCGCCGCCACTATAATAAATGTATTAACCCCTAATCTGCCCTCCCTAACATCGCCGACACCTAACTTCAAGTATTAGCCCCTAATCTGCCGGCCGGACCTTGCCGCTACTCTAATAAATGCATTAACCCCTAAAGCTAAGTCTAACCCTAACACCCCCTAATTTAAATTTAATTTAAATCTAACGAAATAAAATAAATCTTATTTAATAAATTAATCCTATTTAAAGCTAAATACTTACCTGTAAAATAAACCCTAATATAGCTACAATATAACGAATAATTATATTGTAGCTATTTTAGCATTTATATTTATTTTACAGGCAACTTTGTATTTATTTTAACTAGGTACAATAGCTATTAAATCGTTAATAACTATTTAATAGCTACCTAGTTAAAATAAGTGCAAAATTACCTGTTAAATAAATCCTATCCTAAGTTACAATTAAACATAACACTACACTATCAATAAATTAATTAACTAAACTATCCGATTGGCTGATAGAATCCTATCAGCCAATCGGAATTCGAGGGACGCCATCTTGGATGACGTCACTTAAAGGAACCTTCATTCGTCGGGAGTCACCGGAAGAAGAGGATGGATCCGCGTCAGCTGCTTCAAGATGGTCCCGCTCCGCACCGGATGGATGAAGATAGAAGACGCCGCCTGGATTAACATGTCTATCGGTCCGGATGTCCTCTTCTTGCCGGATAGGATGAAGACTTCAGACCCTCTTCTGGACCTCTTCTTGCCGGATAGGATGAAGACTTCGGACCCTCTTCTGGACGGATACCCGGCGTGGTGAAGATAAGGTAGGGAGATCTTCAGGGGCTTAGTGTTAGGTTTTTTAAGGGGGGTTTGGGTGGGTTAGATTAGGGGTATGTGGGTGGTTGTAATGTTGGGGGGGATTGTATGTTTTTTTAAAATGCAAAAGAGCTGTTTTCTTTGGGGCATGCCCCGCAAAAGGCCCTTTTAAGGGCTGGTAAGGTAAAAGAGCTGTTAACTTTTTATTTTAGAATAGGGTAGGGCATTTTTTTATTTTGGGGGGCTTTGTTATTTTTTAGGGGGCTTAGAGTAGGTGTAATTAGTTTAAAATTCTTGTAATCTTTTTTTATTTTTTGTAATTTAGTGTTTGTTTGTTTTTTGTAATTTAGTTTAATTGATTTAATTGTAGATAATTGTAGATAGTTTAGTTAATTAATTTATTGATAGTGTAGTGTTAGGTTTAATTGTAACTTAGGTTAGAATTTATTTTACAGGTAATTTTCTACTTATTTTAACTAGGTAGCTATTAAATAGTTATTAACTATTTAATAGCTATTGTACCGAGTTAAGATAAATACAAAATTGCCTGTAAAATTAAAAAAATCCTAAAATAGCTACAATATAATTATTCGTTATATTGTAGATATATTAGGGTTTATTTTACAGGTAAATATTTAGCTTTAAATAGGATTAATTTATTTAATAATATTTATTTTATTTTGTTAGATTTAAATTATATTTAACTTAGGGGGGTGTTAGTGTTATGGTTAGACTTAGCTTTAGGGGTTAATACATTTATTAGAGTAGCGGCAAAGTCCGGTCGGCAGATTAGGGGTTAAAAAGTGTAGGTAAGGTAGCGGCGACGTTGGGGGGGCAGATTAAGGGTTAATGAATATTATGTAGGTGTCGGCGATGTTAGGGGCAGCAGATTAGGGGTACATAGGGATAATGTAGGTTGCAGCGGTATGCGGTCGGCAGGTTAGGGGTTAAAAAATTTTATTAGAGTGGCGGCGATGTGAAGGACCTCGGTTTAGGGGTACATAGGTAGTTTATGGGTGTTAGTGTACTTTAGAGCACAGTAGTTGAGCTTTATGAACCGGCGTTAGCCCATAAAGCTCTTAACTCCTGACGTTTTTCTGTGGCTGGAGTTTTGTCGCTAGAGTTCTAACGCTCACTTCAGCCAAGACTCTAAATACCAGTGTTAGGCAGATCCCATTGAAAAGATAGGATACACAATTGACGTAAGGGGATCTGCGGTATGGAAAAGCTGCGGCTGGAAAGTGAGCGTTAGACCCTTTCCTGACTGACTCTAAATACCAGCAGGCGGCCAAAACCAGCGTTAGGACCCCTTAACGCTGGTTTGGACGGCTAACGCAGAACTCTAAATCTAGGCGAGTGTAAATAAATTATACATGTAAACTGAAGCGATATGTGCATGATTGTTTTGTTAGGACATATGACCATTTCATGTACCTTCTAAACTGATCCCTGGTATGTTTAGCCGAACAGAGATTTATATTGTGTGTGTGAGAAGAGAATGATAGAGGTCCCCTCCTGTAAAGCTCTGTGTTTGCTTTTCTTCCTTTTTTTTTCTTTTGTTTGTCAATTTTAGAATTTTGTGAATAAAATTATAATGATTTTAAGTATCCATAATTACATTTCCACTTATTATTTTCTTTAATTTTGTATTAGAGTGTAATTATGCACAGTGGAATTAAATCCACTATATCCTGTAGAGGGCTGTGGAACCCACAAGGAGCATTTCACTGTAGACCAGAGGATTGGTGGACAAGTCTACATTTCCCCTAGGAGGCTTGTGACATTTTCATTAAGAAAAAATCTTACACTGCCTGGCTGATAACTCCTTGTCTGCCTTTCTGAACCACATGTTACTGCGAGGAGGAAATATGCCTCGCTTAGAGAACGCCTCCCAAAGACAAGTAGATCTGCATTTCACTTTCACCTCACTCCTCATCAAGGAGGCAAAGAAAAATGACAGAGGATCATGGGAAGAGGTGGGAGGTATTTAAAGCTCTTGTGTTTTGGAGTAGTTTTGACTCCTCCTAGTGGCCAGGAGAGGAATTTCCCACAAATAGACTTGTACCATCTGATGAAAGAATTTATATTTTGATTAACTTTTATTCATTGCCTTCTGACTAAATTGCTTTAATCACATTTTAGTCTTTTTAGCATTGTACACTTTTACAGTCACTTGTAGTTATAATTAAACGTCAGATAAATAAATAAGGCATTGATGTAAAGTTATAAAACCCATATTAATTACAATACTCTGTCCATCAGTTTGTGACATTTTTATTTCAGCTATATTTGATTTGCGAAAACGAAAGCACATCTTCATCACAGCTTTTGTCATCAAATTTTTATTTTGCTTTTGTCTCAAGTTTATCACAGAACAAAAAGTTGCAGAAATACTTTTTCAGTCATAGCTTTTGTCAACTACATTAACTATTTTTCTGGGTGTTCAGCACTTATAGACAGACTCAAGCCACACAGTTATGTAACTTATTGATACATTAATTTTAAAATTGCAGTACATGAGCACATGCTTTGCTCTAAAATATAAAAAAAAATCATTTATTTTCTGCCAATTTCTGGCATGTTTATGACAGGAATCACTATTAGCTTACGCTAATAAGGACACAGTCCCTGAACTCATTTCTACCACCTGCTTCCTATAAGAGATTTTTCCCTTTTACAGAATATTCTAATCCTTGTTGCCAGGGTGCATTATCTCTGGGTATGATACCAGCCTGAGATCGACGATCACATGTCTGAAGCATATAATTAAACAATCACTTTGATAACTTGAGTGCTATCATTTTAAGAAGTACTTATTTCTGTATTCTAGATATTAACGCAGCTGCACGATGGATCCTTAACCTCTTTACCGCTGAGGGATAAAAGCCCTTTCCTACTGAATCCACTCAAAAGAATTCTAACTACACCACTGGCCCTGGGCCCGTCAAGGACTATAAGAATTAATGAGACTGCCAAATGTTGCTGACACCTTCAGGGCACCTAGCAGATACATGTAATGCCTTGTGTTTTATTCAATCATATCTCTGTGCTATGTATCCAATTTATTTATTTTCATACGCTCTTCAAGCCCAGCTGTAGTGCAGAGCACTGCTGCCCAATGCCAACCTCTGCAGGAAGGCTCATATATATTTATACAGCCCCCCCCCCCTTTGCATAATGTCTATGTTCTGAGGGGAAACATGAACTAGTGATCCCATGCAAGCAAGACAGATGAGGATAGGTAATAAACATGAAGAGCAATAAAACATGCATTATGGAAAAGACGCAGCACATCTACGGGCACTTGACTGTTTCAATTTTCTTTCCTCAGCATGGCTGCAGTGAGCACGCGTAGGTCTTGCAATGAGTGAACTTGCCTGCCTTTGGCTTGGTTAACATTTTGCAAATGCTGTGCACAAATTTGTGAGGTGTATTTTCTTACATTGCCTTAAACAGAAAATTGTCACTTGCAGATGTGAAGGGAAATTAAACGCAAACTTTATAACATTTTAATAAAGTGTTTAAAATGTATTAATATTTATGTGAATATTTTTTTATCAGAAAGTGTATATATAAATGTAACACTTTATTTTAATTTATTTATGTTGTGTTTGGTGCACATTTTTTTTAACCCTTACACTTTACACTAGGAGGTCAACTTCTACTGTGTGTATATATATATTGTGATTAGCTGATGGCTGTCACATGATACAAGGGAAGGGAAAACTGGATTAATGTTAAAATTTGCATGAAAATATTCTCCTGCTCATTGCAAATTTAAAGTAAGTGTTATTGTTATGTCTTTTTATTGTGTATTTGTAAATAATTCAGTTCAGTTGTATTAATGGTCATTTAAAGGGACATTAAAGTCAGTTTGCTTAGCCTCCTGCACCTCTTTCATGTAAAAGGAACAATATAAAAGTGCCTAAGCATCATAGGAAATGTAGTTCTGAAACATCTGGAGTCCCAAAGTTTGCCATCACTGATCTAGGCACTCTGCTGAATAGCACTGACAGTCTGTTGACTCCAACTAGTGAGCCTTTTGTGATTGGATGCCATATGCAACCCAGATTGTGATGTCATCAGTGGATGGAGCTTGGCAGTCATTTCAAGGTGGCCAGAGATAAAATTAATTTAAAAATATTTTTTTTTACCGTTTCTGCTGCATGATATAGAAAGGGGTGCAAGAGTATATTTGCAGCTTAATCTAAGGTAAGACTTTAAGATGTTTAAGATGTAGACTGTACCTTTAAGTAAATAAAAAATGACATGCTCAAATCCATTAGAGCATGTACTTTTAAGACTATAAACCCTACACTACTGTGTATTTAACCCCTCCAAAAGGAGTAAAAATGCATAGAAATACCGCTCGTGACTCGCAGAACACTGTTGGTCCTGAGTTCCATTCAATCAACAGCGCTAGTAACACTAGTCCCGAACGCTATTTCTACTGTGAGTTTAACCTTTTTGCTGGGGTTAAACACACAGTAGTCTAGGATTGATAATCTTTAAAAAAAAAAAAAAAAAAAAAAAAAAAACATGCTCTAACATATTAGAGCCTTTATTTTATTTTTTACTATAATGGCCCTTTAAGAGGCTGGAAGCCTACATCTGGGGAAAGACTAGGAACAGCCAGCTGAATAGCTGCTAATATGCTCAGAGGCCTTTTATATCACCTGGAGGTGCATTATATTTATGAGTAGTGCGTGCCATTTGTTATAGGTATTGGGTAGTCAATAATTTGCTGCTGCATTATAAGGCATTTCTTTTTCTTGTTTTCTAGCCGCCATACTTTACTTCCACATTGACAACATATACTTTGCTAATCTGTGGGTATACGGAAACCTTCACATAAAAACTTGAAATGTATCAGAAAAGCCTTTTTCTTATGGTTTTGCACGTTTTTACTCAAAGTGATAGAATGTGCAATTATAAACATCTTTACAATGTAATTATATTATCTACTTTGCTTTGTTCTCTTGGTATCCTTTATTGAAACATACAAGGTAGGCTATGGAGCAGCACTGCACTTATGGGATATAGCTGCTTATTGGTGGCTGCACATATTTGCCTCTTGTCATTGGTTCGCCTAATGTGCTTAGCTAGCTGCCAGTAGTGCAATGCTGCTACTTCAACAAAGAATAGCAAAGGAACAAAGCAAATTTGCTAACTGAAGTAAAGTGGAAAAGTTTATGCAATCTCAAACATAAATATTTTTTTGTTTGTTTCATATCCCTTTAAAGGGACACTCAAGTCAAAATTAAACTTTCACAATTCAGATAGAGCTTGCAAATTTAAACAACTTTCCCATTTACTTCTATTAACAAAATGCACATTATATTTACACATTTTAAATCACTAGCTCCTAATGAGCAAGACTTCACAGAATATTCATATATGCATTTGTGATTGGCTGATGGCTGTCACATGATGCAGTGGGAGTAGAAAAGACATAACTTTGAAATATGTCAGAAAAAAATCTACTACTCAAGTTCAGAATAAGTGCTATTACCTTATCTTGTAATAGTTGATTACGCAAATCTACTATATTTACTGTTCCTTTAACTAAGTGAAACAGCTGTGCTTCTAGTAGGTTGGCATCTCATACAGAATAAAGAAAAAAAAACCTTTTATTTCAATACACAACTTTTGTAAGAAAAATTGGACTGGAATGGCAGCAATTATTTGACTAATTATTAGCATGCATGATTCTTCTTAGTATCTGCTTAGTCTCTCATCAATTAACCCTTGCTGACTTCCAGAGGAAAACTGACGTGATTGTCCAGTTGTTGATATGCTCTAGATATAGACAAGCATGAAATGATTTATGGGGGCCTAGTTATCAAGCCGTCAACCTCAAATACGCTGGAATTCCGCAGCGTATTTGTGGCGAGGCTGATTCGCCTTAGTTATCAAAGGCTTCAGACCGGCAAAAGTAGAATTTTGTGACGTAAACTTCGATCCGCCGGACTCCGTCCGACACAGATCGATTCTTACGTCACTCCAGATGTTCCGCACACAAGTGCGGCAAAATCTCACTACTTTTGCTAGTTATCAAAAAACTAGCAGGTACGCTCGGCACTTTTACGGCCCAGCGTACCTGGTTTTCAAACCGCCAGCCTGGAGGCGGCGGATCCCATAGGAATCAATGGGAGTCTGACCATAGCGAAAGTACAAGTTCGCTGCTGCCAGACATCCCATTGATTTCTATGGGAGTTGTCTACACCTAACACCCTAACATGTACCCTGAGTCTAAACACCACTAATCTGCCCCCCTACACCGCCACAACTAAATAAATGTATTACCCCCTAAACCGCCGCTCCCGGAGCCCACCGCAAGCTACTCTATCCCTATTAACCCCTAAACTGCCGCTCCCGGAGCCCACCGCAACTATAATAAATGTCTTAACCCCTAAACCGCCGCTCCCAGAGCCCACCGCCACCTACATTATACCTATTAACCCCTATCCTGCCCCCCCTATACCGCCGCCCTCTGTAATAAAGTTATTAACCCCTATCCTGCCCCCCCTATACCGCCGCCCTCTGTAATAAAGTTATTAACCCCTATCCTGCCCCCCTATACCGCCGCCCTCTGTAATAAAGTTATTAACCCCTATCCTGCCCCCCCTACACCGTCGGCACCTATAATAAATTTATTAACCCCTATCCTGCCCCCCACTACACCGCCGCCACTGTAATACATTTATTAACCCCTAAACCTAACACCCCCCTAACTTAAATATTAATTAAATACATCTAAATCATATTTATATTATTAACTAAGTTAATCCTATTTAAAACTAAATACTTACCTATAAAATAAACCCTAATATAGCTACAATATAAATAATAATTATATTGTAGCTATCTTAGGATTTATATACATTTTACAGGTACCTTTCAATTTATTTTAGCTAGGTACAATAGCTATTAAATAGTTATTAACTATTTAATAGCTTACCTAGCTAAAATAAAGAGAAATTTACCTGTAAAATAAATCCTAACCTAAGTTACAATTACACCTAACACTACACTATACTTTAATAAATTATTCCTATTTAAAACTAAATACTTACCTGTAAAATAAACCCTAAGATAGCTACAATGTAATTCATAATTACATTGTAGCTATTTTAGGATTTATATTTATTTTACAGGTAACTTTGTATTTATTTTAGCTAGTTAGAATAGTTATTAAATAGTTATTAACTATTTAATAACTACCTAGCTAAAAGAAATACAAAATTACCTGTACAATAAATCCTAACCTAAGTTACAATTAAACCTAACACTACACTATCATTAAATTAATTAAATAAACTACCTACAAATAACTACAATTAAATACAATTACATAAACTAACTAAAGTAAAAAAAATAAAAAAAGCTAAGTTACAAAAAAAAAAAAAAGTTACAAACATTTAAAAACATATTACAACAATTTTAAGCTACTTACACCTAATCTAAGCCCCCTAATAAAATAACAACCCCCCCCAAAATAAAAAAATGCCCTACCCTATTCTACATTAAAAAAGTTCAAAGCTCTTTTACCTTACCAGCCCTTAAAAGGGCCATTTGTGGGGGCATGCCCCAAAGTTCAGCTCTTTTGCCTGTAAAAGAAAAATACAACCCCCCCAACATTAAAACCCACCACCCACATACCCCTAATCTAACCGAAACCCCCCTTAAAATAACCTAACACTAATCCCCTGAAGATCATCCTACCTTTAGTTGTCTTCACTCAGCCGAGCCACCGATGGAACTGAAGAGGACATCCGGACCGGCAGAAGTTATCCTCCAAGGGGCGCTGAAGAAATCTTCCATCCGATGAAGTGATCCTCCAAGCGGCGCTGAAGAAATCTTCCATCCGGGCGAGGTCATCTTCCAAGAGGCGCTGAAGAAGTCTTCTATCCGGGCAAGGTCATCTTCGAAGCCGGGTCTTGAATCTTCATCCCGCCGACGCGGAACATCCTCCTTTCCCGACGAACTACCGACGAATGAAGGCTCCTTTAAGGGACGTCATCCAAGATGGCGTCCCTTCAATTCCGATTGGCTGATAGGATTCTATCAGCCAATAGGAATTAAGGTAGGAAAAATCTGATTGGCTGATGGAATCAGCCAATCAGATTCAAGTTCAATCCGATTGGCTGATCCAATCAGCCAATCAGATTGAGCTAGCATTCTATTGGCTGTTCCGATCAGCCAATAGAATTTTATAGGTAAGTATTTAGTTTTAAATAGGATTAACTTAGTTAATAATTTTTATAGGTAAGTATTTAGTTTTAAATAGGATTAACTTAGTTAATAATATAAATATGATTTAGATGTATTTAATTAATATTTAAGTTAGGGGGGTGTTAGGGTTAGTGTTAGACTTAGGTTTAGGGGTTAATAAATTTATTACAGTGGCGGCGGTGTAGTGGGGGGGCAGGATAGGGGTTAATAAATTTATTATAGGTGCCGACGGTGTAGGGGGGGGCAGGATAGGGGTTAATAAATTTAATATAGGTTGCGGCGGGTTCAGGGAGCAGCGGTTTAGGGGTTAAACTATTTTTTTATTTGTGGCGAGGTGCGGGATCAGCAGGATAGGGGTTAATAACTTTATTACAGAGGGCGGCGGTATAGGGGGGGCAGGATAGGGGTTACTAGGTATAATGTAGGTGGCAGTGGTGTCCGGGAGCGGCGGTTTAGTGGTTAATACATTTATAAGACTTGCGGCGGGGTCTAGGAGCGGCGGTTTAGGGGTTAATACATTTTTAATAGTTGCGGCAGGGTCTAGGAGCGTCGGTTTAGGGGTTAGTAACTTTATTTAGTTGCGGGGGGCTCCGGGGGCGCCGGTATAGGAGTTAGAGCAGTGTAGTTTAGTGTGAGTGCTTAGTGACAGGCTAGCAAGAAAGCTGTCAAACAGCCGAAGAGCAGCGAGATCGGATGAGTGATAACTCTCACAGTCCGCTGCTCATCGCCCCGCGGCTTTTTGACAGCTTTTTTTGATAACTTAGGCGTATTTTTTCAGGTCCGCGGCGGCGAAGGTAGGCGAGCTTAGGCGGGCGTATTGGGCCGGTGAAGTCAGAAAAGTTGACGGCTTGATAACTACCCCCCATGGTGTTAAACAAATATGCTGTTCTGACCACTTTCAAAAAAAAAATTTGAAACCTAAAATCCTGAGGACAGTCTCAGTGGGGCACAAAGAAAATTAAAGAAGTTATGTAGACATGAGAAATTGAATCTCAAAGCAATAAACAGAAAAGTGAGTATTTAAAGATTAATTATGAAATCAAATGTAAAAAGTCATAGTTGACTTTTGGTTAAAGGGAAAGTATACACTTATTTACATATAACTGCATGTAATAGACACTACTATAAAGAATAAAATGCACAGATACTGATATAAAAACCCAGTATAAAACTGTTTAAAAACTTACTTAGAAGCTCTCAGGTTAGCTCTGTTGAAAAGGTAGATGGAAAGCCCACTGCAAATGAGAAATAAGACACTCCCCCCTCCCACTTCTTTTGCATATGAAAAGAATGACCCTTTACACAAACAGGAGCAAGCTGGAGTAGGTAGCTGACGGTATTCACATAAAACTTTGGGGGTTGGTTAGGAGTCTGAAAATCAGAGCAATGTTATTTAAAAATAAACAAAACTATACATTAAAAAAAAAAAAACTTAATGGGCTATATAAATAGATCATCTACAAAACATTTATGCAAAGAAAAAATGAGTGTATAATGCCCCTTTAAGTGCTTTTCAGATTTGGTCCTGGAAGCTATAGCTAGAAGCTTATGAATTGCAATTGTGATACTCAACATTAGAAGGACACTTCCTTCCAGGACCCACTGAAGAACAAGAAAAATAGACGATTACTTCAGTACAGGTCCAATCTAAGTACTTTTATCCAGTAGAAAATACAATGTTATTCAGAAGTGACTCATGAAAGGAAATGGGGGAAAAAAGTACAAAAATATCCTCAGTTAAAGAGAAATTCTTATGATTTTTGCACCATTGGATTGTGAACATTCTTTCAGTAACATAATATTATGCAGATACAAGCTTTATATTTCACAGAATAAATATATGAAGCTGCTAATGAGCTCCTGAGATCCCAAATCACCCATTTGTTAAGGCAACTCTATTGTGTTATTAGTAACTAGAGAAGCATAAAATTCCTGAGCATAGTTCCCTTCATTTAACCTGTATGGAAATGTCTATTACAACTGATATCCAATGCTGATTTTGCTGAAATAAAATAAAGAAATTAGTTCATTTTATTGAGTTCAGCTGGACACCAAAACATATAAAGAGATGTGCAAAATGAAATTTGTGATATATTAGTATATTTTGTACACATGAATGCATTTCATATTTTTATATATATATATATATATATATATATATATATATATATATATATATATATATATATATATATAGGTTCAGTACTGAACCTACCAAGGTTTTTTAACAAAGAGTAGCAAGATAACTAAGTAAAGGGACACTAAAGTCAAAATTAAACTTTCATGATCCCGATAGAGCACACAAGGTTAAACAACTTTCCAATTCACTTTCATTATTTAAATGTTCACAGTCTTTATATATACACACTTTCTGAGGCATCAGTAGGCGAATGTGCAAGATTCATAAAATATACGTATATGAATTTTGTTGCATGATGGCTGTCACATGATGCAGTTGGAGGGAAAATAGAACTAACTTTAAAATTTGTCAGAAATAAAACTACTGCTTTTTCATTGTCTTGTTATTATGCATTTACTGATTATGCTATTCTACCGTGTTTTGTGGCCATTATATATACAGTAAGTAAATTGGAAATGTCAATCATGAAAGCTTAATTTTGACATATTTCAACTGTATTTTTTGTGTGTTTTTTTAATGTTTGTGTTTTATTCAATGAACCCCTATCCCACAGGACAGCTGTATAAAGACATGCAATTATTTCCAAAATCAAAACAAATAGTTTTAACTTTTTAAAGTGCTGGTAAACCCTAGTGTTTGTTAAATGCTAGGATTTACAAGTGCAACAAATAAAGAGGACTTTCAGTCATGAAATATAAAATACTTCATGCTCAAAGTTCCTTTATTTGTCTGCAGTTTGCCGCGCTGACCGCCTCAGGCCCCCAAGGCAGAACGCTATTTTTCAGAGAGCTGATCTTAGCCAATAGCGTGCTAGTTATCTTGCATAATGCCAGCTGGATCGCATGGCTATTGGCTAAGAGGTGGAAACGTCACCTCATTGAAAAAGTAGTGTTCTACTATGGGTGGTGAACTCTGCAGACAAATAAAGGAACTTTCAAGCTTGGAGTATGTTATATTTAATGACTGAAAGTCCCCTTTATTTGTTGCACTGGTAAATCCTAGCATTTCAGAAATGCTAGGATTCACCATCACTTTAATTATCATGAAAATATATATATTTTAACATGATTCTAATATGAAGAATAAACAAGAATGTTACAGTCCTTTTAACTTGTCTCATTTAATGAGTAAGAACTATTAAACTGGCCTCTTATTTAGTTTTCATTAACTGCATGTTAAGCAGTCTGGACAATATTATACAGCATTAATTTCACACATCATAAACATATAAATTTGTATCATAATGCTTTAATTGATGAGGAATATTAAAGAATGATCAAAACAATCATCTCCACTTATCCTAATCAGAATTAATTTTATTAGCAACATAATACAACATAAATTCATTAAAACAGGCTTAATAGTAAATGTGAAGACAAAACCTTCCAGTTCATATACTCCTGTATGAGACATTAAAGTAAAAATTAGCCATCGTGGATATGTAACATCAGCAATTAAACATGTTAAAAAAAAATTTTTTCGCAGTTAAAAAGTTGTTAGAATTAAAGGAACATAAATTCAAAATTAGTTTTGATAGAGCATGCAATTTTTTAAAATATTTCTAATGTATTTCTATTATTATTATTTGCTTAATTTTCTTATACTTTGTTGAAGAGAAAACCTTGTTTTATTTTTATTATTATCATCATCATCATAAGGGATTAAAGACCCAAGTTGGCATTAATGGAGTAGATAAAACTTAACTTAAAGTGAATGTCAATTTTGATGCTAAAGTGCCCAGTCAGGACTTCTCC